>NC_137593.1:27682852-27779893 GCF_963210335.1 Falco punctatus
TCCCCTGTAATTTATTTGCAGGAAGGTTGTCTCTTTGATTTACTGTATCTCTCTTTGGTAGGATTATGATAAATGAATTGTATGACTCTGGCTGAGCTCATCCAACACCACGTACCGTGCTGGGTCAAGATCCCTCTGAGCATGAAAACCAAGGGGAGATGCTGGGGCTGGGTCTCTTCCGCAGGGAGGAGTGAGTGTTGGTAAATGGGACTTTACAAACTTGACATCACCTTCTGAACTTTTTTAACCTGTCTTTAGGTGTGAGGCTTATGATTTTTGGCTGTGCTTTTCTTTTGCCTCATGTGCAGGGTTTGCAGCGCACGTGTCTGTATGCACATACACTTGCAAAAATTTAAGCAGGTATTTTATTGGGCGCTTTCAGGCACATCAACCAGCATATTTCAATTTACTATATCCTGATACGGATACTGTTTGCTGCTTGTAATTAGAGCATTTCATCCTGCAGTCGCAGCAGGCAGCGGTTTATTGATAAAGTTGTTATATAGTTGCTGAGCAAACACCCCCAAATCTGAGCTTCATTAAGTTATCGCCTGCCCTGCTGCGATGCATCTTCATTGCATGCTGAAATCCATGCCATTGACGGGAGATCCCGGAGGACGTCTGGGGCTGTGCTGTGTGGCCGCAGCTTAATGCATCCCGTCACAAACTGACACAGCATGCTTGTCCTTGGCTGATATATATATATAAATTCTTTCCCTTTCTAACTGAAAGTGGGTTATTATTTTATTTTTTTTGCCACTGCAAATCTTCTCATGCCGGCTGGTGGCCGTGGGTGATGGTGTCATGGCTGACATGTCTTTGCAGAGCAGGCACAGCTGCTCCTCTCCCCTGAGAGGTTCATACAGACCCCCAAACATTGGCATTTTCCTTTAAAATACAGGCAGGAAATGTTTCGTGTTGACTGGTGCTGTTGTTTAGTGCATCCTCTCCCTTCTCAACTGGGTTTGTTATTTGGCAGGTAATCCTTCATAATGAACCCGTGGGAGATTGATGGGGAGAGCTCGTTATGCACTTCCAGAGCAGTTTCACCATCATTCTGTAGCAGCAAAATGCACCATTAAAGGCAGAGAGCCATGGGAATGATGGGATGTAATTAGTTGTTGCTGTAATATTTTTGATTGAAAGTGTATAGATACTGTAAGCGGCTCTTTCAGAAGCTGGTGCCCTCAGGAAACTATTCAGGGAGAGGGGAGAGGCTGATCCTGCTCTTACCCTGCCCGCCTCTCCGGTGCAGTAATTAAACCATCTGGGAGATGTCACGGTGCTCAGGCGGAGCAGCCACCGGCTCCTTCGTGGCACAAAGGGCATGCAGCGGTGCTCCCTCCCGATTACCAGCAGGAACCAGAAGCAGGGGAAGGTCCTGCAGAAGAGACTTTTTGGGTGGGATGTGTGCCCAGCAGCTCACCCATTCGGTTTCTGTGGCAGAGCCGCATGGATCTTGTGTTCCTGCTTTTTCCTAGCTTAGCCTGAAGTTCGGGATGTACTGAAACCTTGCACAGGCGGACCTGGACCGTGTCTGTGGGATGTGGTAGTCAGAAGCATGGTCATGGAGAGCAACCTGTAATTACTCAGGCAACCTTCTGGTGTGTTGCTGGAATCCCTTCATCTATGGGGAAGAGCAAGATTTAAATTCAAAGGATTCCCCCAGCACCTGTAGGATTCCTTTACATTGACATCGAGAGGTGTGATGCAAACCACGAGCAGATAGGTCGTGGTGATGAAAGCCATGATGCAGTCTGGCTTCAGCTTGAAGTCACAACAACCGCGGGAGGGCAGAGCTTGCGGCAGTGTAGCAGCTAATGTTATTTAGCACTAGTCTTTGTAATAAAGCGTCTTGGCTCTGTTTCTCTATAGTTCCCTTTCTCTGGTAATGTCACCAAACTTGGACAGAAGCTTCCCAAGCTGTGCGTTTGCCTTGGGCTGATTTTGCTGAAGCTCTCAGGAGAGAAGGAGGGAGTAGAAAGCAAGTTGGCATTTATGAGCGTGAAATAGAGGGGAAAATATGGTGCTTTGCTTATGGAAAGAAGTCTTGCTTTTGTTCCCCTTCAGAAGGTCTTGCTATGGGGCTGGGACTGCCCAGAGGATGTGCCCTGAGGCTGGACCCTGCGCTGACCCCATCGGCGCTTGTTTTGTGCTCTGCGAGGGCACGTCTGGATGACTCTCTGAAGATCCCCCTGCAGAGCATGCTCTGTCCCTCTGGACCAGAGTCCCACACAGCCACGCACACCCTGCCCCTTGCTCGCCAGCTGCCCTCCTATCTCCCCTCTCCTTCCAAAGATTCAGCTATTGACACACACCTTTGCACTCCCCACGCACCTTGGGGGGCTTATTTCCAGCAGCTGGCATCCTTTCCAAATCTCCCTCTACCCATCTGTTGTTATCAAGCCTTCTCTCTCCTTATTTTGCTTAATTTCTGTCTCTTTCCTCTTGGTTGTCTTAGACATGCCTGTGTCTCTTTGCATATGCCCAGGCACTTGCCTTCAAGTGCCTTAGGCTGGTTCCTGCCATTATCTCTTGTGCAGGAGTGAGAGCTGCTGTTGCTTGCTTTGGGAGAGGGACCGTGTCCCCGAGGCATCTACTGAGGAATGCAGCACTTGGAGAAGTTTCTTTGTTGCCTCCCGAGCAAAAAATTTGTTCTTGTTATCTCTCTTATTTCTTTTTTTCCAGGTGACAGCATGGAAAGGTGATCCGGTTGGGCTGGCTGCCTTGCCTCTGTGTCACTCTGCCCTTAGCCAGACCCCGCTCCCTGCCAGGGAGAACTCGCACCTTCCATGCTGGGGAGGTCTGAGTTACGGGTTTCAGGCTGAGGATTTTGGGAACTAAGTCCCGCTTTGGTTTGGGTAGTTCAGAAAGGTTTTTCTGGAGGAGGCTTAAATCCTCTCAGGGAAGGGTGGTTGGCAAGATGGCATCAGCTGCTGTGACTTGAAAGCTCCTGCAGCGGATGCTGCGCTGCCCTGCTCCGTGCCTGGCTACCCTCGCCCCAGATGACTTCTCCCTGCCGCTTGAGTGATGCCAGCCCACCCCTTGCACCTCCAAGGTGCAGCCGATCCCACCACAGGCATCGGCTCTGGCCACATCTCTCACCCAGTTTGCCCGGGAGGGTGCGGGGAGCCTGTGACAGCAGCGAGTCCTCCCTGCCTGGATCGCACGAGTGCCATCACAGATGGATGCGCTGCTCGGTGGCGAGGATGCTGGTGCATTCTAATTGCTGGCATCTTTACTCGTTATGAGTGTAATTGTGAGTAGACGTTTGTTTTTGTATTGATAATTAGGGACTGGAACAGATGGCGAAGGCTTAGTTTAAAGTAATGTGTCCATTAAAGAAAATCTACTGTATACAGCTGAAGATTCTTCACTCTAAGAGAGCTCAGCTCTCAGTAGCAGAGCTCGTCTTCTCCCGTATGAGGGCTTCAGCCATTACAGCCTGGTCAGCCGCCTTCGACAGAGGCTCAGCTCCCGCAGGCTTCTCCAAGCAAGTGTGCTGAGCTCCCTCCCAGGCAGAGCATCCTCTGGGCATCCGCTGTGCCCACACGCAGGTGGTTGGGTGTGGGAGGAGCTGCTGGAGGAGCGGTACCTTCGTCAGGCGAGGCGAGGGCAGTGTCTTGCCTGCTTTTGCCTGTTGGGCACTGAGCCCACCAGCTGGTGCGGTGGCGGTGCGGGGACCGGCCGGTGCAGGTGGACAGGCAGCATGTGATTCACCTGACATAGCTAACGATGCCGTGCTACATGTAGGAGGCATGGTGAGATGATGTACCCCTGCGGGGGCGGGGTTAATTAATACCCAGTGCCAAATAGTGAGGACTGGTCTTTGCAGCATGACAAGGCAGGGAAGAGGTGGAGAAGTGCGAGGTGTCCGTGCAGCTTGGCTTTTCCATTGATCAGTGATGCTCAGGCGCTGGTCTGCCGTAATCCCCTCGTTAGCAGGCAGAGCAAAGGGGGTTTGCTGCCTCTCCCTCTTTTGCCCACTCTCAAGTGATGGATGGTCGTGGGGGTGTGTGAACCCTGTGTCCCCTCACTGCTGGTGATAATTCACAGCTCAGAGATGGAGACGTGAGTGCTGGAAGCCCCATCTTGTCCCCCCTTTTCTCTGTGAGGACTTGGAACAAGAAGCACCAGCATCTGCAAATCGCCCCTCGCTGCTGAAGGAGGGTGATCAGCAGCCTTAGCCCCGAGCAGCCTGGCCATAAATGCCCCTGTGGGGTTTCCCCTGGGGTCACAGCATCAGTCATACATCCTAGAAAATGAAGTAAAATCCAGGGTTTCATCCAAGAGGAAACAGTGGAGGTCAATGGGAAGTTGCTCAAGCCAAGTCCTTCTGGTGCCAGTGCCTCTGCAGTCACGAGGTTTGGGTGAGCTCAGCAGGAATTTTTAAGCTGAAAGGGTGGATTTAACCATATTGTTTTATTAAAAAAGAAAAAGAAGCAACAAACAAAACAAAGCCCAACAAAGCCAACCAAACTATTTTGCCACCTTATGGATCTTCTTGTATGTGGCAGTGTCCTTGGGAGTCAGGGCTGGATGTAAGCAGGAGATGGTCTGTAGAGGGTCAGGCTTTCAGTGGTGGCTCTTCGCCCTCTTTTTCCTTTGCTTTGCAAATTGCTGTAGAAACGTGGAGCTGTTGAAGTGCAAGTTCTGCATCTGCGGTGGAAACTTCGCGAGCGTGACCACCCTGGCCACAGGCCACACAGGCCCCTTAAAACTCCTGAAACCTCCAAAGTGAAAGCTGCTCTGTGGTTCTTTTCAATTTATTATTTTTTTTCTCTCTGTAGTTATTTTCAAGTCTCCTGCTTCGGGAGCTGCTGTGTGCCATGCTGGCATTGCTGTTGTGCCATCCTGCCTGCTTTCCAAAATATGGAGCCTTTGGGGAGGAACAGAGCAGGAGGGAAAGGGTGAGATTTTTGGAAGGGAGCTGCTGGAAGGGATCCTGGTGGGTGTCGCCTCGGAGCAGAGCTGGTCCTCACGTGCTACAGTCCTACACCGTGGCTGTAGTTTATCAAAAGTACTTTCCTCTGTCATCGCCCCACTGAAAAGTACAACGCCTGGGGAAGGAAGCTGTAAGTGTGTGGCGCAGGAAGGGAGATGGAGTGAAAACCCTTTCTAAACAAACCCCTGCAAGAAAGGCTTTTCCTGTAACTGAGCGTGTCCTTATTTACTGCAGAGAGTGGGTGAGCTGGGTCTGAGTTCCAGCCCAGCCATGCTCCTTGTATCACCCCGGACTCTGTTGTCTCAGTTTCCCCTGCATGGCCCAAGGACACCCTGTTTCCTGTGGGGAAAAACACCAAGCGTTTTAAGGGCTCTTGGAGCATCGCTCCCAGCGTAGCCCTGCCAGGGGGGAGGACTGGAAGATGTTTGCATGGCTTTCGCTTCCATCTTCACATCCATTTATGCATGGGTATGTCTGCCTGCTTACTTGAAGGGCCACGGCAAGGATTAATGACCACTTAATGAGGCAAGGGAAGAAGGGTTTGGTGGTGGTGGGAGGGCAGAGGGTGATGGCAGCAGAAACTTGCTGGAGGTCTGGAGCACGAGCCCCCAGCCCAAAACGGGAGCTTCAGCTGGAATGCATCATTTTTAGCTGGCTTCTGCAGACAGAAAGGCACTGAAACTGTATGAAGTGGCATGCTGTGATAGCGTGAAGACCACCACGCTTTTCTGTTCCCTGCACAGACTGGGGGTGAAACGCCTCCTCTCTGAGGGCACCGTGAGGAACAGGCTGGCAGCATGCAAGGCACCGTGCAAAGCAGCAGGCTGTGGGCTTTGGGGCTCCTTCAGCAGTGCCGCGGCAGCATCCCAGCACTGCTTAGGGGCGCAGAAGCTTTGCAGGCTCCTAAGCACCTTTCTGCTCCATCTTGGGTTTGGGGGTTGCCTTGCTCTCCCTCCATCCGTGGCCACTGACCTCTGGGAGCCAGGCCAAGTTGGCAGCTCTGGTGGGGATTTTGGGAGAGGGAGCGTTTATCACTGGTGGCAGGGTGGGGAGTTCCCGGTCACGCTTCTCCGGCTTCCCATCCCACAGTAGCTGGGCAGAGGGAGGGGTGGGAAGATGAATAGGAGCCTCGTTTCCCGCTTGTGATTGCTGGAGCAGGCATGGAGAGATTAAAAGCAGCAGTCCAACAGCAGTTCATATTCCTGGGCTGATTTTTATTTCCTGACCTTTATTTCTCTGGTTGCACCCATTTTCCGGGTGCTGCAAAGCTGTTGTGAGTACCTGGGACTATGAAGAAAAGGGGAGGGGTGGGGGATGCTCAGCTATGCCAACCAGCACATCTTCTCCTCCCATTTGGTCGAGACACAGGAACTGAGGAAATTAATCGGTATGTCTGCTTGCTGCAAACAAATAAATAAAACCTGGAGGATTTTCCCCATCTGCTTCTATATATTGTTGCTCTCACTATTATTATTGTTGTGTTTTGTTGTTTGTTTTTGGTTTTTTTGTTGTTTTTTTTTTTTTTTTCAGAATAAAAATAGGGAAATGTCAGCTGTATTACAGCTTTTAAATATTTCCCACCAAATTCTCCATTGAAAGACCTCCAGCAGAGGAATACTGCACCAACAATGTGATTTTTATTCACATATTTGAAATCATTCTGACAAATAATAGCTGTGTGGAACAACGAATCAGGGCAGCAGACAGATGTACTGCATAAAAGGGGACGTCTGGTGTTGCAGAGTGAAGCAAGTAGCTCGAGTGAGTTGATGTGACCTGCTGAAAGCCTGTACAGAGGCACTTGGAGCTTTGCCCACAGCGGGCGACTTCACCAGCCTCTTGCTGCTTCCAGGAAGTTAATGCAAACTCCCTGCTCAGGTTTAGACAAGGGTTTGTGTGTGTGTGTAATGACTGCATGAAATGCAGTATCTTTCTTAATTATAAATTTAATTTTTTTTTTAGTTGATAATGCTGTTTTCCTTTTCTAGGCTTGGGAAGGTCAGAGGTGGCAGTGTGGGCTGGCTTCAGGCTGTGACTCTTTGTGAAGAGTGTCGTCCTGCACTGTTTGCTCTGGAGTGAAACTGCCCTTAGCTCACTCAGTGTAGTAGGGCACCTGCTGCTTTATTTCTGAGCAGCTCCAAGGGTCAGATGAACGCTCCGTGAAAGCATCTGAACATTCTTCTTTGGCTCTGTGCTCATAAAATAATAAAAAACTTTGGGAGTAACAACTTTTTATTTCCTTTCCTTGTGTTTCCTCAGAAACTTTGATGGATACGCGGACGGCGACGGCCGAGCTGGGCTGGACCGCCAACCCTCCTTCGGGGGTAAGTGCCACTTGTCCAGCTGGTCCTTCTGTGATCTTGTGGTGTTTGCACTATTTATCTTAGAACGCTGATGGGGAGCCGGGGAAGTGACAGTGGGAGCAGCGGTGCCTCATTGGGCTGGCATGAGGTGGCCAAGGCATCGTTGTGCTGAGCTGTGCGGCTGGTCCAGGGCTGAACATCCCTTCCCTGAACTAGTCCTGGAGTCTTGGTGGAGGTGGAGCTTTTCTCCATCTCTGTGCGCTCTTCTTCCCTGCCTGTCCTCCTCCCAGGTGAAGGGTCTGGCCCTATCACTGCTCTCCATCCCCTCGTTGCACCTTACCTCTCCCTGTGCCAAAAGGCTTGTAATTAGGAAACATTAGCAGCAGGCTCAAAACAGCTTTCATACCTGGAACATCATCCGTAATTGCACTCGGCAGTGCTCTTCCCTGGCTATTAATGTCACTTTTATGAAGTAATGAGGAACAAAACACCCTGAGGCACTTAAAACATCTTTTTTATATAATACGAGCCTTTGAGGAATGGAAGCATAAAATAACCTGACTCACATTCTCCTGGCAGAGAAAGTGAGAGATGGAGCTGCAGGGGGAGAGGAGCAGTGGTAGGAGGGGATGTGAGCTGATGAATGGGAATCACAGTGGGACAGGCAGCCGGTTGGGCAGGGATGGGTACAGCAGTAGGGTCCGTTCCCCGGGCCTTTGGCACCAAAGGGGAAAGCATGCCAGCCTGCATCTTTGTTAGGGTGTGACTGGCTTGGGCAGGTCTTCAAGAAGAAACGAGGTTGCACACCTTCACCAAAGCTGAACCACACATGCAGCGGGTACGAAATCCTCTGCAGGCGTGTCAGAGGCCCTTGAAACGTGGGGCTTTGGCACTGAATTGTTTTGGAAAAAATCTGGGCCTGGGTAAATTGCTGGCAAAATGGAGGGGGACTGCGTGCAGGTGATGGAGATGGGATATAAATAGCTGCCTGCAGCTGCTATTGCTGAAAGCACAAGGCAGGCGGGGAGCCTGCATCATAAGGCATGGCGGTCTCGCCCTCTGTGGAGCAGCAGAGTGAAGCCTCTCCCCATCCCACATCCCTGCATCCTGCTCTGTATCCCTGCATCCGGGCACTGAGAGTTACTGGTGAGTCTTCTCCTTTACAGGAGTGTGTATTAGATCTTCCACAAAGTATTTTAAAATACCAGGACTTCTATTTAAAATCATAGACTCGTTTAGGTTGGAAAAGACTTTTGAGATCAGAGTCCAACTGTTAACCCAGCACTGCCAAGCCCACCTCTAACTACGTCCCTGAGTGCCACATCTGCATGTCTTTTAAATACCCTCAGGAATGGTGGCTCCACCGCCTCCCCGGGCAGCCTGTTCCAGTGCTGGACAGCCCTTTCAGGGAAGAATTTTTTCCTAATATCCAATCTAAACCTTCCACTGGCACAACCTGAGGCCATTTCTTCTTGTACTGTTGCCTGTTACTTGTGAGAAGGGCCTGACCCCACCGCACTACAGCCCCCCTTCAGGCAGCCGTAGGGAGCCATACGGGCCCCCTGAGCCTCCCCCTCCCCAGGCCGAACCCCCCCAGCTCCCTCAGCCGCCCCTCACAGCACTTGTGCTCTGGACCCTTCCCCAGCCCCGTTCCCGTCTCCGGACACGCTCCAGCCCCTCCATGTCCCTCTGGCCGTGAGGGGCCCAACCCTGAGCCCAGGAGTCGAGGGGCGGCCGCAGCGGTGCCGAGCGCAGGGGGACGGGCACTGCCCCGGCCCTGCTGGCCACACTGCCTGGGACACGAGCCAGGCCGCTGCTGGCCGCCTTGGCCACCTGGGCACACGGGGGGCTCCCGCCCAGCCGGCCCAGCCAGCCCCCCCAGGCCCTGTCCCGCCGGGCCCTTCCCAGCCCCCTGCCCCAGCCTGTAGCGCTGCCGGGGGCCGCTGTGCCCCACGGGCAGGGCCCGGCGCTGAGCCCTGCCGACCCTCACCCGCTGGCCTCGGCCCCTCGGCCCGGCCTGCCCAGCCCCCCTGCAGAGCCCCCCGCCCCCCAGCAGCTGCCCTGACTGAGGGGGCACTCGCTCCCCTCGCCCAGCCCGGCGGTGCAGACACGCAGCAGGACGGGCCCCGGCACCTTCCCCGGCACCCAGGGCAGGCTGGCAGGCCCGTAGTGTCCTGGGTCCTCCTTCTGACCCTTCTTGTAGGTGGACATCACATTTGCTGACCTCCAGTCACCTGGGACCTCCCTGGCTCATAGGGTCAGTCTATAGCGTATGTTGGAGAGCGTGACTTCTGTGATGTCCCCTTGCTGGTGGACTGGGCTTTTCTTTGTAACATCAGATGCTTTGGTGGGCAGACACTGAGCATCTTAAGGTGTATTTGGACTCCTGGAGTGAACCTGTAGGTATCATGTCCCAGCTGAAGCAGGTTTTGGAGTAGGTTGGATGCCAGCTGAAAATAAGCAATGTCTCCCTCTCGCTCCAGGCATGTAGTAGTCTTTACGAGCTGCCTGGTTACAGCACTGTTTTAGGGTTTATCTCATTTAGTAGCTCACAACAAATATTTGAGGGCAGATTTGTGCCACTTCCTGGCATGTCTGGGGGTAATGGCCAGTATCTGGGTGAGGCTTGTCCAGAGTGCAGATGTCGGGGAGGGTTTGCAGACCGTGACCCATCCAGACAGCCCGGCATAAAGGCACTGAGATACACACGATTTCTGCTTGAGCTGGAGTCAACAAAGACCCCAGATGTCGTTGTTATGGTCTTGTTTTTAGTCTTTGATTCCCAAAAGCAGCCAACCTGGGGCTGTGCTATTTCTTTTTCAGCCAACTGCTGAAAGATGGGGTAAGAAACCAAAAGCTTACTCTCTGCCTTCCTTCATCCAAGACCTGAGAGTGTACTGGCAGCCTTGCTTTGGGGCTTAGCAACGAGCCGTAGCATTACAGGAACAACCAAAGAAGAGGACCAGAGGGGGAAGCAAAGAAACGAGAGGAAGAAGAGCAGCAGCCATCTGTAAATGGGACCTTCCTGCTCCTTGGGATAGGAGGGAGGAGACAGAAGGATGCTTCTGTCCATTTCTGGGGTGTCGGCTCCTTCTTCTAGGCTTCTCTCATCTCTCTTGGGCTGTTGGTACAGGGGTTTGATGAGCTCTCTTTCCTGACCCTGGGGTTGCCATCAGCATGGGCTTCATGCAGGCTTTGGGTTCCTTTGGGTGGTGGTGTCCCCTCATGGTGTGCTGAGCTCCAAGAGTGACTTCACCCTACTTCACAGATGTGCCCTGGGGCTCAGGGGGTGCCGCTGGTGTTAATGCTGGGGCACTGGTGCCAGCCGGGCAGCAGCGGCTGTGGTCCCTGGGGGCTGTCTGTGACGGGACATGGGCTCTTCTGCTCTTCCTGATGGGTGTGCTTTAAATCTTGGTGGAGACAGAAAACATTGTCTTAATCCCCAGCTCCCTGTGAATATTTAGTGGGTTCTCTTCAAAATGATGCATTTGTCATTGTTACAGCATTGATGGCAGCAGCTGCTGGCGCTGCGAGTCTTTCCAGCCACGGGGACCTGCTGCTCTTCAGTGCCCAGTTGCAGGAATGCTCAACATGAGGGTTGCACAAAGGGGCATCAGGATCTGTCCCCAAACCCTCATGAGGGTTTTCCAAGTGGCATTTCATGTCATTCCCAGCCGTGGGCAGCCCTGTGTGCTGGGTGCCTGAAGTGCAGCAGGGTCTACTGGCAGGTTTTGGCTCTTGAGTTTTGAGGGTCCATTTGCAACGCCACCTCCACCCCCTCCCCAAACAAGCAGCAAAGCAGGGGATGCTCAGTGGAAGGAGCTGGTGAAAGAGCCGGCTCCCTGATGGGCACTGTGAATAAAAGGGTAGTGGTCAGGTCCCCAGCCAGGGTGCAGGAGCAGGGGCAGGATGAAGAAGAGGATTCCTGCAGCAAAGACAGCAGAGCAGTGGGCCTGGTGTTCATGCTGGCGGGTGAGCAGTGGAAGAGAGCTTGTTGTCTGGTGTTAATTGGATGACAAGGCTGTAATGCAAAGCCTGGGTGGGAATGGGAAACAATGCCACCTGCCTCGATCGCGGAGGACCTTGCAGGTTTGTCATGTGAAAAGGTGTCTGGTAATGCAAAGGCATTGAATGCACACATGTTGTTCAGGGTAGAGAGAGGTTTTTGCAGTGCTTTCATGACATAGGATGAAAAGGGAGAGCACTTGGCTGGATGTGTGAGGTCTTATCGTGGGTTTGGTAAACGTTGATTGCCAACAGCGTGCAACCTTGAGCTATGATCTTTGTTTAAACTTAGTGGAGCTGAGTAGGTGGACCTGGAAGCAAATGTCCTGCTGCACTTCTTGGCAGTGTGTAGAGGACCCTGCTTTGAAAAACAAATAAAACCCTGTATTTTTTAATATCAGGGCTTTGGTTTACAAGGGGGAAGGTTGGGGAGCAGGTAAGGAGTGTGTTTGTTTAATGGAAAATGGAAGAGGGCAAAATCTGTAAGGTTGCAGGGTTGGTCATGGTGCATCAGCTGTTTGGGAAGACTCAAAGGGGCAGGTTGGCATCGCTTGTCTGCTTTTGCGCCCCCATGTAAGCACAAACATGTGTGAGTGCTGCTATAGCATCGCTCCTGGAAATTATGCATGATATTCAGAGTGCTGCTTAAAGATTGCCATATGAATAATGCTGTTATGAGGAGACTGTAAACATGGATTAGTTAAAATGAATGGATTATGAGGTTGTAAATCTGTCTGTAGGACTCTAATGCCATCATAGACTATTCGCAGTTTGCCGCTGTCCCTTAATTGAAATTGTAGCCTGGATTATATTAATGCCCTTCTATAAATCGAATTGCAAATCTATATTCTTTCTCTCCACGGCGGTTATGTTTTATTTAGTTAGTTTTCTTTGCCGGGGGAAAATGGTCCCATTGTGCCGAGAGCCTGGGGTCAGGCTTGCTCTCCAGCCCACGTGCTGGCTTGGGCTTTAATGAAGCTGTAGCTTCCTTGCTGCTTTCCCTCCCACCTCTGGGTGCTTGAACCATATTTCTTCCCATTTTTACGTCTGCGAAGGCAGCTGCTGATGTGGAAAGATTTTTTAGCATCAGCTGGGAGCAATGGGGAGAGGCATGCAGGAGCAAGAGGATTTCTTCTGGTTCTAGCCTGCACGGTGTTTCTGCACGTGCATCACATTGTGTGTCTGTGACCACATTCCTAGTCCCATCTGGGGCTTTGGCACTTTCCTTCCAGCCCTGCCCTGCCCTGTGCAGGGCGAGTGGTACCTCTGTAGCTCATGGGCCACTGCAGGTCCCTCTGCCTCCCCCTCATCACTTTTTTCTTCTTCTTTGTACAGTGGGAAGAAGTCAGTGGCTACGACGAAAACCTCAACACCATCCGTACGTACCAGGTGTGCAACGTCTTCGAGCCCAACCAGAACAACTGGCTCCTCACCACATTCATCAACCGGCGTGGAGCTCACCGCATCTACACCGAGATGCGCTTCACTGTGCGGGACTGCAGCAGCCTCCCCAATGTCCCCGGCTCCTGCAAGGAGACCTTCAACCTCTACTACTACGAGACAGACTCTGTTATTGCCACCAAGAAGTCCGCCTTCTGGACGGAGGCACCCTACCTCAAAGTGGACACTATTGCTGCTGACGAGAGCTTCTCGCAGGTAGACTTTGGTGGCAGGTTGATGAAGGTGAACACAGAAGTGAGAAGTTTCGGGCCTCTGACCCGCAATGGATTTTACCTGGCTTTCCAGGACTACGGGGCTTGTATGTCTCTGCTGTCTGTCAGGGTCTTCTTCAAGAAGTGTCCCAGTGTGGTGCAGAACTTTGCCATCTTCCCAGAGACGATGACAGGAGCGGAGAGCACCTCTCTAGTGACTGCTCGTGGCACCTGCATCCCCAATGCTGAGGAGGTGGATGTGCCCATCAAACTGTACTGCAACGGGGACGGGGAGTGGATGGTCCCCATCGGCCGCTGTACGTGCAAGGCTGGTTACGAGCCGGAGAACAACGTGGCTTGCAAAGGTAAGCTTGGCTTTGGGTAACAAGGCACTTTCACTTTTTATTTTTTTTAAGCTCTGTTTACTGAAGTGTTTGTCCCCAAACAACCTGTTTTGGGCAACATCTGTTGGGAAATTGGCTCTGCTCCATTTGCCTGCCCTGAAGTGGTTTTGCTCTGGGGATCAGGCGGGGATTTGTGAGCAGTGGTCAGCCTGTGGCTTCTTGGTGTGCTCCGGTCAGTGGCCAGACTCGGCGAGCAACATGGCGAGGATGCTGTGCCAGTGCAGCTGCTGCCACAAGCCCGCTGGAAGCTGCCTCTCTGATCTGCTGCCTTCAAAGTGCTGCGCCGGCCGGCGCTTGCTAGCTGAGCCGCTTTCATCTGCCTCGTTATTTCCCCAGCAAAGCTGCGGGAGCCGGGAAGCTGCCGTCGGGCCCGACTGCAGCGAAGCCTCTCTGATTCTCAGTATTAATTGGAATTTTTTTGTTGTTTTTCTGGGTTCTCCCAGCCAAGCCGCCAGCATGCTGCTGCCTGCTGGAGTCCTCTGCAGCACTGCAGTATAAATATGGAAATAGTGCTCGCTGCTTTTCATCTCCTTTCGCTGTTCTGGTGAATATTTCCCAAATCCTGTTGGAAGATTCTTTTTTTTTTTTTTCTATTAGCTTTACTCACTGCCCGTTCCTTCTCCTCTCCCAAATTATGGTGTTGCTTTTGTGCACTGCTTGGAAGGAGGGAAGAGGAGAGGGCATTTTGCATGAGAAGCAAACCCTGTTTCATTGGTGCTTTCCAAATAGCTTCTAGAAGGTGGGCGCTACCAGGTCAGGGAAGGGTTGGGAAGAAGAAGAAGGTCAAAGGCAGGTGTCAGAATGCTGTAGGTGTGGTTTTGGCAGGGGGCAATGGAAAGAGGTCTGACTTGGACCTCTTTTGGTGCAGGTGGCAGCACGTGTAGCACCAGACTTGGCTGTGATGCTCCTTGGGATAGCACCATGGTGTTATTTCTCCTCCTGTAACTCCATATTTATGAAAATGACAAAGCTGGGATTCAAGTTATGGAGCAGCTTGCTTGTTCATTTGCTTTAAACTTGGGAATGTGTGTAAGTTTTTGCCATGAAAAACAACATTCCTGCCTGGCCAAGGTGGGGACAGCAATGCCCTCCTGTGCCAGGGCTCCACCAACTGGGAAGCCATCATAGTCCTTGCTTTCACATCCAGCAGCATTGCTGGCGGATTCCTTTAAGTTTCATGGTTGAGCCTGAATGTGGTTTTGTTCCCACCAGGAGATGGTCTATTCCTTTGAGGAGCTGAAGTGCTCTGTCAGAGGGAGGGATCTTTGCAAACCGGAGCGTTTCTGGCAAGGCGTTTCTCTGCTATTGAATAAACAAACGGAAAGCACACATGGTTTGATGGCAAAATGACATTTTCTCATAATGGAAAAAGAAATACTAACTTTAGCTAAAGACTAGAATTGGGAAATAATGTCATTTTGCCAGAAATATAGGCAAACAATGATAATGTAAAACTGTTTTTGCTGGTGTTGATCTTCCTATCTGCTGCTGGCCAGGCTGGTGGAGCCACGTGGTGTCTTGAATGCTTCTAACCCCCTGGGAGGAGTGTGTTGCCACCTTCCCAGTGCTCGTAATTTGGGGCAGGACAGAGGATTGAGGACAGCAGGACATGAGAGGCATGGGAACAAACCTGCCCAGGGTGGGTGTTAGACCCTTCATGGCTTTCTTCATTTCCTTTTCTTGTGCAAACCCCAAATGGTCATGATGTGTTCACGCCATCAAAGCTGCACCTGGCAGACCCCTGTACACTGGGAATTTGCTGAGCTTTCTGTGCTGCAGTGCCCATCTTCAGCTGTGCTCCCACTCCTCGGCAGCGCTGGTGCTGAAGGAGAAACCCCTCGTTCTGGCTGAGGGTGGGCTGTGCAGAGCTCCTGGAGAGCATTTTGCCTTTGCACGGGGAGCACGCTTTGCATTTGGCTTCCTTGAGGGGAAGATTCAGGATTGTCGCAGGTCTACGCGGGTAGAAATGTTTATGGATTGACCGGCAGCATTTGGGGTCCTGAAAGTGGGTGCAGACCAAGCAGGTGGTTACATGTCATCAAGCATGTGTGTGATGATGGGACCGTGTTTTTTTGATGATTCTGTGGGTGCTGTTGGGCACTGGTATGATGCTGTCTCTGGAGCAGAGCTCTGATAACTCCCCTCTCCCAGTCCTGAGAGTATTTCTCAGGTCCCATGTCAGGAGGCTGGCCAAAATGCTGGGATTGTACGTGGGACCTGCGCATTTGAAGGTCCTGCTCAATGTTAGTGAGGAACTGAAACCCAATAAACCCATCGGCCCCTCCTGGAAGTTCACCAAAACCAGCACCAGGGCTTACTAGGACTGTTGGAAAATTAACTGTGTTTGAGTAAAAATCTGCTCTTTGGTTGGACTCTGGCTTTGTGGTAGCTCCTGTGCACCCTTTGGCCATCAAGCTTCTCCTGGACTGTGGAGATGGTGGGGGAAGACTGAGCCCACTGCAGCCCTTCCCGAAGGTCAGCAGGCAGGAGGTGCACATCACAAGGTTTAGAACTAATAATTTGTTTGTTTTCTATTTGTCTTTTTGTTCTCAAAGGGGTTGTATTCCCCTGCCTCATTCACCCACTGGGTTTGCCTTGCAGGGATGCTGCCAGGATCGCACCCTGGCTCCTGGGAGGCACAAGCTCCTGACATATGCTCAAAGCCTTCATCAACCTGAAATGAGCCACTTAAAAAGCCTGGGGGAATTGTCACCAAGGAAAAAAAAATCCCTCGATATTTTAAGGCTGAGAAAATGGGCTTAATTCCTTAGCGGTGGGGAAAAAATAGGGTTGAATTGTTTAGCTCCCCCAGCCCTCTCTTATCCCTCCCACCCCCTGGGATAGAGGCTGTGCCTATCAAGGGGCTATTAGACTGGAGCAGTTTCGTGCTGACAGCAGAGCTTGAGGCCGCTGAGGGATTTATTAATACCAGCTTTTATCGGCACTTAGCCGCTCACGAAATGCACAGGCAGAGCACAATCTTCATTGGGGCTATTTTGAGTCCTGAGGAGATTATCGTTGTGTTGTAGGGTCAGAGTGATGGGGGGTCGTTGCCACTACAACACTGAGATGGGGGTGGGAGGGGAGGAGAGTTTCTTTATTGATCTGCTCCGTTATTTGTTTCTGTTCTGGGCTGGTTGGGGTTTGGCACAGGCATCCTGGCTGGTGCGAAGCCGTGTTGCTCTCTGCTGGGTGATGGCACGCCGTACCCAAAACCCCAGTGGACTGCCTACCCCCATCCTCTTCAGCACCTTGTGCCCATGAGAGCTGTGGGTCAATGTGAAATGGAGGCTGTTATTGAATCCAAAATGAATAATTCATTTAGTGCGATAGCCCACGCTCCATTCGGGTTGATATTAAATCCATTTGTCTTGCTTTGCCCCATCCCTCCGCCTTGCTTTATGGCTTTCTTGCGTGGTCAAGGTGCAATGCATCATCGTGCTGGGGAGGAGGTGGGAGGAAAAGTGGGAGCGGGGATTGCTCTGAGGCCAGGGAAATCGTTCAAAACCTTGGATGAGCATGCTGGGTGGATTTTGCATCTTCTCCTTGAGGAAGATTATTAAACCCTTTTTCTGCTGGTGTTTGAAACCTAATGAAGGCAAGGTAACTCCTCAGTAGAATGATGGCTGTCGTGGGTGTCTCAGCTTTTATCCCTTTTGACTTTGAGGATTGGGCACTGTATTTTTGTCTGCTGGAATCACGCTGATTTTCTCTCTCACCTCCCTACTACCAGGTGGTAACTCAGTTGCACGGAGAACCTGGCAAAGTAAAAAGTCTGGATCTAAATCAGCTTTGTGTCGAATTTCTACTTTGTATTTATAAACCCAGGGGGAAGGGGCAAGAGAGTGGTCCAGCTGCTCCCTGGGCTTTTCTGTTTTTGCCTCCTGGCAAATTCCTGTTGTGAGTGGTCAGAAGCCTCCAAGTTGCCACAGCTTGGGATAATGAACTAACCTGCTTGCTCGCAACAGCTGGAAATCTGAGCTAGCAGGGGTGGCAAAGTGAAAAAACCCCACAAAAAAACAATGCAGAAAATAAGAACAAAGCTGGGCTGTGATGCCTGTGAAGCAGAGGCCTCTCCTCGAGCATCCTTGCTCCCAGGCATCCCTGGCTCTCCACACAGCAGCCGGTCCCCTACCCCATCGATATCGAGATCCCTCAGCCCTTCTTCGGCTGCAGACTGATGTGCCAGGCTGTGTCGAGCCTTTGCCAGAGCCATGTGTGGGTTTATTCTGATTTTCTTCATCCCTTTAGTTTGTCTTCTTTCTCCATTTGTCCTTCCCTCCTGCCTTGTGCCTGGAGGGCTGGATTTGGGAAAGGGGTAGGGGGGAGACATGTCCCACTAGTTGAACGTCAAGGAGTGAGCAGCCCCATGCCGGTCCTCCTGTTATTCTCCGCTCCTGCTGAGCAGCCCTGGTGGTAATTATTGATTTCTTCCATTTATCCATCACAGAAGACTGGAAACAATAGTATAGCATGGGAATTATAAAATCTTTTTTTAATATAATAATTACAAACATTTTATAATTAGTAGTAGAATAATTCGCTAACATTTAAAACAAGGGAAACGTCAGGTTTTCCCAATCAAATTGTGGCTTGTGCTGAGGACTGGATCTTCTTGGTCTTTCTGGCTGTGCCTTTGCCTGCCTTTTTGCTGTGCTCTTGTCCAACCTGGTACCCCTGGAGTGTGTTGGGGCACCCAGGAGAGGTTTTCTGGGGTGATGGAGGTGATGTTGGTTTTGTCCCATGGGTAAATGCCAGCAAGGGAGGCTGTGGGCTGCCTTGCCATGTTGTGGGGACCCTGCTCTCCTGTGCCTTGGGATGCACCTGTCCCAGGGTGCTGCAGCTCTGTGCTGCCCTAGTGCCTGGGTCAAGGTGTTCATGCGAAACATCACAGGGGCTGCAGAATGGCCCTTTTTTGCTTAGAGGGTGGTTTTAGTTTTCTTTTTCCCTGCTGCTGGTCTGTGCGCTTCCCCATGGCTGGGAAGCATCTCCTTTCCAGCCGACCCCACCGCCTCTCGGCTCCCTACCACATCCTCTCCAGCGTCTCGTTCCAACTTGCCTGGCCCACTGTGATCTCTTTTTGAACACTTTCTCCTCTAAAACAGGAGGTGAAAACCAAGAGGGAAAAACGAAGTGCTTGCCCTGCCCATCTTTCCTTCCATCTGCCCGTGGATGTGGTTTAGTGGAGCCCCGGCTTCCCGGCTTGCTTGGGAAGTGCATTCCTCTCCTCATCCCTGCTTTGGTGGCTGGGGGCATTGTACTGGCTGATGGCCAGGGTAGCTGGTGGAGGGGTGCTCTGGCATCTGCAGGGTGCAATGGCACGATGGCATCTTGCCCCATCCCATGGCAAGACATGTGACAGGGCTGGCAGCATCCCAGAGCGGGGTGGGTACATCAAGGGCTGGGGTGCCTGCAGAGACCCCCACCCACAATCTTAAATAAGGCTTAAAAGCCATCAGTGTTTTCTCAAGCTCTTTCCTGGGGACCAGGACAAGGTCAACCTGTTTGTTTCAAAACCTTTTTGTCTCTGTCTGCACCTGTGGACACACGGTTGATGCACTGGTGGGATGTCTGCCTGGCAGCTCGGATGCAAGGGAGCCTTCTGTGGCTGCAGCTGATGCTCACGATGCTTTAGGTGGCTCTGCAGGGAAAATGTTCTTCTGTGGGTTTGGAAGTAGGATTTCAAGCTTTTTTCCTGTTTAGCATCTCACGGAGGGGTGGCTGGGCAGTGTGCTGGCATGGCAGGGCTGCAGCGGGTCTCCTCCTCCCCTGCGCCTCTGCTCCCCTGAGGCTTGGGCGCCTGGGAGACAGTAACCATCAAACAAGCTGGTTTTAGACTGAAGTGAGAGCGTCTGCACAACTGGGGCACCTTCCACCCCTAACGGCAGTGGAGATGACTGTGGGGTGTTTTATTATGGATTTAGCCCAGCCACAAGCCTCTGACCGCTCAAAATGGGTTTGCTTTTTATTCCTCCCCCCCAATATCAAGTTTCCTGCCTCCTCTGCCATCCTGCATCAGCCCAAGCCGCTCTCCCTGGCTAGGCTGTACTGGGAGTGCAGCAATCCCAGCGCTTTCCAAATCCAGGCAGCGATGCCTGGGGATGGAGGGATGCTCCCCTTTGTTGCGGGAGCTTTGCGTTCTCCTGGCAGCGATCTCCCTGCTTCCACCGCTGGGTGGAACAGGCAGCCCAGTTTTACCACAGCCACGCTGCCGAGGAGAAGCATTTGAATCACTGCACCGCCAAAAAAAAAAAAAAAAAGGGTATGTTTTTTCTTAAATTATGCCTTAATGAAGGACATCCATTAACCTCCGTAATAATTTTGCAAGGAAAATGTGCAGGAAAACCATGTTACATTTTTTTTCTAATGAGTGTGATGGCTTTTAATGGAAGTCTTAATTAGACATTATTAGCCAAAATGGTCCTCTGGTGGATTCAGGCCCTTTTCTTTCCCCCTGGCGCAGGGATGGGGAAGGACCGTGTGTCCTGGTGGCTGCTGTGGGCGAGAAGGCTCAGGCACTGCAGCCACTGCTCTCTGGCTCAGTCCCCAAATCCTGAGCAGGGTCTCAGTCATCCCTGTGATCCAGACCACTGCAAAAGAGAAATGAAGGAGAAACCTGGAAAATACCCCGGCAAAGGCATGAGTGGAGGCCAGGTGAGCATCACAGGGCTGGGCTGCCCTTGCCCACCTGTAGCTGCACATGGCCTTGGAGGATTAGGGAACAGCCCCTGAGTTGTGATGTGGGGCTTTATTTTTCTGCATATCACTTGTTTTTCCTCCTTAAATTGTACCATGGACCATTTATGTATTTCCCCTCTCTATAATGAGAACTTTTGAGTGTTACATTGATTCCAGTTTTCAACGAGGAACTAAAAAAAACCCTTAATTTCCCCACTGCCATCCCCCCAGGGTCTCTTCATGTGCCTGTTTACAAATGGTGTGTAAACCTGCTTCCAAACGTTTGGCTTGTTAATGGTGTGTCTAGGCAGCTTTCTGTGGTAGCTGAAGTGCTTGGGGAAACCGATCTTGTTTGGGGATATCGGGGTGCAGAGCTCCATGTGTGCTTCCAGGGGCTGCCATGAGCACGGATCCATGAGCATCCCTGTGGCTGTGGGGCTGCAAAACCCACCCGGCTTTCATAACCTCACTCGCTCACACCAGCCCAGGAGACCCGGCTCTCACCCCGCCACCATCGTGTCCAAGGCCCTTTGCACTCAGCCAGAGCAGGGATTGTTCTCTCGGACAATGGGAGAGCCGTGAGGAAGCGCAGGATCCGGCCCGCGTCCGGCACCCGCATTGTTTCCACCCTTGTTTGCAAATGGCCAACACCTGGCAAAGTGGTGACTCAGCCTGGGGAGTTTTAAAGCCTTTCTATAACTTTTTTTTTTTTTTTTTAAGTAGTCATGAGAGAGTTCTTTTGGGAACAGACTCTGGCTGGCGCCGTTTTGCTGCAGTTTGCTTGCCAAGGGATTGAGATCTCCCATGTTCGGGACTGTGTGGCACTGTACAGCTTGTAGCAAGCTCTTTGGGAGCCAGCATCTCTCCCAGCAGGCTAGCAATAATAATTTATTTTTTTTAAAAAAATTGGGTTTTTTTACCTCCAGCTTGCTAATAATAATAATTAATAAAATAAAAAAGAAGGTTTTTTTACCCTAGCTGGCTAATAATAATTGTCATTACTATTATTTTAAAATTAGATATTTTTTTCCCCAGCTGGATAGTAATAATAATAAAAGGGATTTTTTTTACTCCCAAGCCACAACTCATCAGCACTCCCCTGTGTAGGGCGTTGTTTGGGAGCCATGCCCTGGGGTTGCAGATGGGCTTTGCAGGTCTCCTGCAACCTCTGCTTTGGGGAATGAGCCTTTGCTGCTGATGTTTTAATAAGTGAAAGACCCATCTTGTAAATGCAAGGTATGAAAAAGCCATGGACTAGGTGGAGTGAGGCACGCTGCTGTACCTTGCCCTGCTTTCCCTTGACTTCAGAAGAGTTTTGGATGGGTTGGACTTGCCTGGGGTACTGCGAGTATGTGCAGAGGAAGGATGGGGCCCACCAGCGTGAGGGAAAAATAAAACTAATCAGTGCAGATTTCTGAAGTTTTAATTTTTCTACCCTCTCCAAACCCCCGTGTCTGCTACCTGGGTCGTTCTGCACCCAGACGGTGACAAATGGAGCGGTGCTGTGGGTGTTAGCTCAGAGTGTGTTAAGAGTGGTCATTTGTCACGCCTGGTGTCTTGTATCTCAGAGGATGCGTCGAGAGCAGGAGTGCAGTGATTAAATCAAAGCATTGCTTGCACACTTAAGCAAGGCTTCGGAGGAGTGCTGAGGAGCCCTGGGAAAATCCATCCGTCTTCAACTAGTGCAGCAGACACAGCTAAGAAATGATCCACGCCTTGTCTATCGGAGCATCAAACCAGACTAAATATGCAGTTGTGGGTGCCTCGAATTAAGATGTGCAAACCCACATGAGGAGGGAATTGATGTTCCCCCACTCCGGGCTCCCAGGGGAGCCTCACCCAGTGAGCAGCAGCCGAGAAAATTTAATTAACGGCATGGGGTGGAACTGCATTGCTTAGTTTTCATGTTAATCCCAGGGCTCACCTGCTTCTGTATTTATTGTATGAAAACGGCTTTCAGGGGGGAGAGGGTTGTGCATAGGAGCTGGCCACCTTGGTGCTGCTGGTGTGGCTGCATCCCACGTGGTCATTACTGACCTCCTGGCAGCAGCATCCCCGTGAGCACAGAGCGATGCCTGGGTTAACGCTGTCCTTGTCTTGTCTCATCTCTTCCTCCCCAGGGCCCCTCCAGGATGATGCCATTGATGGCAGAGCTTTGCCATCTCCATGCTTTTTTGGGCAAGTGTTGCAAAGCCTGGGGCACAGGGCTGTGTGCCACGCCAGAGGCAGAGGACTCTGACCTCAGGCCTGGTTTCTGGGCTTTGCTGTCTAAAAGTCCTCCGTAAAAGCAGAGGCATCCTGGGGGAACCGATATACAAAGGTAATTAGGTAATTTTCTTAAAAAAAAAAAAAAAAAAAAAAAAAAAAAAAAAAAAAGGTAATTTCCACCCTAGCTCAACCAGCTTTTCTCTGCTGGGTCTGCAGCCCAGAGGGTAAATTGCCTGTGAGGTAAGACTTGATACCAACTTACTTTGATCCAATTTTTAAATCTTTTTAACTATATTGTAGTACATATTTGCATCCAGGTGTGATGTCACTGAGGTGCTTAAAATCAATTCCTCAAGAAACCTGCCCTGGACGTAGCTGTGGGATGTGTTGATGCATGCTGGCATGCGTGTCCCCTCCATGGTGCAGAGGGAGTCAGTCGCCCTTCTTGGAAGCGGTGATTACTTTGATGCTTGTGGGTTTTGCTCTGTTGCAAAGCAAGGAATCTGTTTGAAAGCTTGAAATGGTTCTGGGCATGGTGAAAATGTTCTCTGGGTGCTGCTGGGGACCGTCATCTGGCGAAACCCCAAATCTCCTGGTTCTGCCATGGGCATCTGTTGCAGCAGCATACTGGGCAAGTGGGGCTGGTGCTCGCAGTGGGATGGCTGTGCTGGGATGAGGGAGGTGGGGTGAGAGATGGAGCTATCACAGACCTCCTGCCTCCACATCCGATCTGCTCGTGAGCTCTCCATCATGTATTATTATTTAAAACAACTTATTCTTAGAGAGCCCAAGGTGCAAATTTTGTTTGGCAGCTAAGAAAAGCTTCTCGAGCTGCCTACGTACAGTAAATCCCTGCAATCTCGGGTGGCTTTGACTTATGTGTAACAGATGTTGAGGATGAAGGAGACTGCTTATTTCTGCCTGCCTGTTGCTACCGCCAATGTGGGACACAGGTGGCGGTTTTGGCAGGGAGAAGCTGGCTGTGCTCAGTGATGGGGTTAGTGGGTGTTGTCTCACCCTGCAGCTTGGGGCATCTTTCCTGTCCCCAGTGGTGGCACCAACATGGACAGTGCCAGTGTGTTCGTGCCATTTGCAAAAGGTTCTTGCCCTGGCTGAAAGCTTTTGAGCAAGTTGTGTGCCTCCCGGCTGTGGCATGGGGGTGAGCTGGTGTGGGAAAACCATGGTCATCCTGTCCAACTCCCCTGCTGTGGGCAGAGGCATCTTTCACTAGGTCAGGTTGCTCAAAGCTCTGAACAACTTGACTTTGAGCACTTCCAGGGATGGGCCATCCACAGCTTCTCTGGGCAGCCTGTTCTGGTGCCTCACCACCCTCATCAAAAAAGTTCTTCCTTGGATCCAGTCTAAACCTATCCTCTTTCAGTTTAAAACCATTCCCCTTGTACTGTCACTACAGGGCTTGGTAAAAAGTCTCTCCCCATCTTTCTTGCAGTCCCCCTTTATATATTGAAAGGCCACAATAAGGTCTGCCCACAGCCTTCTCTTCGCCAGGCTGAACACCACCAACTCTTTCAGCCTGAGGGGGGTTCCAGCCCCCTGACCATTTTCATGGCCTTCCTCTGGACCTGCTCAAACAGGTCCGTGTCTCCTGTGCTGAGGACCCCAGAGCTGGACACAGCACTGCAGGTGGGGTCCACCAGAGCAGAGGGACAGAGCCCCCTCCCTTGACCTGCTGGTCACGCTGCTGGGGATGCAGCCCAGTGAATGTTTGGCTTTCTGGGCAGCGAGTGCACACTGCTGGCTCATGTCCAGTTTGTTGTCTACCAGTCTGCCATGTCCTTCTCCACAGTCCTGCTCTCAATCCATCCATCCCCCAGTCCATACTGATACTGCAGGTCGCACTGACCCAGGTGCAGGACCTTGTACTTGGCAGTGTTGAACTTCAGGAGGTTTGCATGGGCCCACTCCTCAAGCCTGTTAAGGTCTCCCTGCATGGCATCCCTTCCCTCCAGCAAATCAACTGCTCCACTCAGCTTGCTGTCATCTGCAAACATGCCGAGGGTGAACTCGATCCCAGTGTCTCTGTCACTAATGAAAGTATTGAATAGTAGTGATCCTAGTACGTACCCTTGAGGAGCACCACATGCTTCTGGTTTTCCCTTGGACATAGAGCTGTTGGAATGCCACCTGCTCCCGTTCCGTCTCTCTTGTTGATGAGCTGCAGAGAATGACCTTCCATAGCTTTCCACTGTTGTGCTTCAGCCTGGAAACTGCTTTGAGATGCTCCTCTCTGTCCAGCAGTGCTTGCAACCAACGGTGACCTGATGGTAGTTACATTGGAGCCGAGTCACACTGAGTTACTGTAGCGTGTTGTCTGGTTGGAACTCGCCTTTGAACTCCTCACAGACAGGGATCTCGGTCGGTTTGTGCTGCTTGAGCCCCAGCAGCTGCTGAGGTTAGGCTGGCATGCAGGGTCTCCAAAACACCAGCATGTCCACTGGGGGATGAACATCATCTCCACCTCCTCCCTTTGCTCTTGATGCACGGGCCGGACTCTGCCCTTGGGACTGAGCATCTTTTGCAATATGGTGTTGTGCAGGGAGGAGAGGGTGGAAATTGAGCACCGGCTAAATTTGCCATTGGTGGGCATGATCCTGTGGGAGAACCTCAGAGGGTGAGGGACATGGAAGGAGATCCAACTGTTTTGTCTTCCTGGCAGCCCCTTCTCCTCTGCCCTGGTGCTGCAGCGATGTGCTGCCCAAGGAGCCCATCTGTGATTTTTGCTTTTTCATCTTTCCTCACTTCCTATTTCTATCTGGTAGTGGAGGCCAAGTGCCATGAGAAAGCAATTTTTTCAAGGTATTTCTTTTGTGGTGAGCCTGTTGGCTGTCGTGGTGCCTGGTGGCAGCTGGGCTCAGCTGCTTAGGAGTTGGGATGCTCCTGAGACCAGCTCTTCTACCAGCTGGAAGTGGGTTCGGGAGGAGTTTTTAACTCTGCTGTATGTGGAGGGAGGGGAATTGGGAAGGAAAGTCAAAATTTCCATGGTCTCCTGTGCTTTCCCATGCTGTTATATTGCGGGTGTTGGAAAGTCGGGAGGCACTGGGATGAAGACAGTGAGGTGGGGACTCAGCCAGCAGCTTACTGGGAAAAGGTGCTTGGAAGTGCACTGTTTGGGCAGGGAAAATCTTAAGAATAGAGCAGAGAGGGAGAAGATGGGCAGGAAAAAATAAATAAATGGAAGAGAGATAGGTAAAACTTTCAGAAATTGCTTTTTAGGCATTTTCTGGCTCCAGGAGATCAGGGCTGATAAGAGCAGCTCAGCAGGAGCAAGGCAAGTCAATGGCAGTGGCCACCGTTTAACTGCCTACGGGGGGAAAGGAGGTGTTATTAAAAGAGAGAAAAAACGCTCAAAATATCTATGTGGATATTTTGTATATAGAAATAATAGTAAATTGCACCCGACTGCAGGAAATACGGCTTGCTGCCGAAAATGCCACCCCCAGGGGTGGAAAGGGAGCACTTAGCTCCTGCCTGCGTGGGATGGTGGAGGCAGTTTCCCAGGGCCACGTGTGGGCCAGCAGATGTGAAGGCAGGAGAGGACAGTGCCTCTGGTGCCCGCGTTGGTGCCGCGTTCCCCTCTCCTCTCTGCGGCTGGGTAGGAAGGCGCCTTTGCTCTGAGGAATAGTAATTATGGCTCGTTCTGCTATAAATATTCATAGGTGAGCTCTCTTAATTACTTTTCTAATTAATTCCATGCATGGGGCTCTTGGGGTGGATGAAGGATGTGGGAGAGCACTTTGGTTGGGACATCCCCCCCTTGCCAAATCCACCCCTCCATGCCAAGTCCATCCCTGGGCACTGTCCTGAAGCAGTTAGCAGACCTGCAGTCCCCAGGACTCGTCTCTGCCAGGATGGGGTGGGGGTGGGGTGTCCTACTTCATGATGGGGCATGCCATCACCCCAGTGCAACCCAAGGCGTGATGTCCTCCAGTGCTGCGGCACAGACACAAGGGAAGCCATGTGTCTGTGTGTCCCTCTGCGCTGGCAGCACGAGCCTGGCCCCGTGGCTGAAGCTATCCCCCAGCCCAGGTTGTCAACACTAATGAGGAACTACTTCAGATGTAATTAATAAGCTCTTGATGTTCTCTAGATCGAGGGGATACTGTGTGGCGTGAGCTGGCAAAGGAGGAAAAGGTGCTTAATTAGTTCCTGTTAGGAACAGGAGATGTTTGCTTCCCAGCCAGGAGTGGTTTGTGCTTTCAGGAGCCCAGGGACAATGCTGCCCTGATTTCCCAGTCAGAAATGGGGCTGGAGCTACATCAAGTTCCCCAAATCCCCAGATTTGGGCTCTTCTGGTTGCAAAGCAAAGATGCATCATTTTTAGGGGGCTTCTGCCTGCAGCCAGCACCTCTGTACCTGGGGGAAGAGCTACTCTCTGAGATCCACCATGAGTTTTCATGGCAACTCACTTTCCTGCTCATTAGGTGGCTCGATATCTCACACAGGCATTGAGGGGTGAATGCGATGTGCTGGGTTAAGTGGTACATGACAGTATTGGCTCTTCTGTACAGCTTCCAGTCCATGTCCATCGACTCGTGGAGTCTCACATTGCTGCAGTTCATAGGGGAAATAATCTCGCTCTGTGATACCTGTATCAAGCCCGGTGCCTGTGCTGGGAGTAGAGCATCTTCTGGGGTTTGTGTTTTTGGGACATGAGTCCTGGCCTCAATCTTGATTCTGCCCAGTTGTTTGCTCCAAATGCATCCGGAGGTACATTGCAGGTGATGTTGCAGTGCTGGGGATGCTTCTGCTCACTGGGACTGGTCCTGGTGGTCCTCTCTCTGGCTCGTGCTTGGCCTGATTGACCAGAACCGGTGTGATCTGGTGCACATCAGCATCACCAGGGTGGCACGTGAGCATCGCTTCGATGCCTTCGTAGCACCTTCAGCTCAGCCTTAGGTTTATCACCCTCATTAAAACCGTGTGCCCCAGGTTGCGAGGGTTTCCTGAAACCCAGATAACCACAGCCAGGGCACCCAGCTGTCATAGACCACCCTGTTTGTTAAAGATGGGTGAAACAGTGGGGCTGGGGGTGCTGGAGGTCAGGTGGGAGCAGCCTCTGCCTGGGCAGACCTTGGCTTTCCTGCCCTGCCGCTGGAGCCCCAGTGCTTCCCCTGGCTGCTCCGCTCCTGGTGCTGTCTGGCTCCCCAGTATCATGCCCATCCTGCTCGCCCTTTCTCTCCTTAAATTGTTTTTCATTGCTGGCATAGGGTGGATTTCTTGGCATCCTCCCCACCCCTTAGCTCTGGTTTTAATGTACAGCAGAAATGTAAATGTTCATCTAGTGCTGGTCGGGGCGGAGAAGCCCAGGAGTAGGGGTCTGGACACCACTGTCTTTACTGGTAAATCAGTCTCCCCTTTCCTTATGTCACACCCACAGGGAGAACTGCGTGGTGGTATTTAATTTGCAACTACTAGTCAGAGAGCTCCTGGCCCTGCTGCCCATGAGGGTTTGGGGCAGTGATGGCAAACCTAGCCCTGTCCTGCTGGCAGATTTGATGGCCTCAGCTGAGGGAAGAGCCAGTGGCAGGCTGCAGCTGCTAAATATGTGTCTAAAGCAGAGTATAAGGAGGTTAAATAACCTCAAATCATTGCAGAGAACTTCATTCCCCCTTCATTTGTTGACTCAGAATAATAAGCTCAGGCAGCATTAGGATGGTGAGGAGCATCCGGTGCCAATCACCGCCATGGCCATGCGGCTGTAAACCTCTCTGCATATGTGGATGAATTGTCTAGGATTTGATGAAATTATTTAGCGTTTGATCATGAAAGTGCGTGCTCAGAGAGGCAGTGCCAGCCTCATCCTTCCCTGCAATGCCTCCCTCCTGTTCTTCATAGCAGTGCTTTAATTCCCAAAGGGGAAGAGCTGAAACACTGGGGACAAATGGAAATGGGGCTTGGGAGTCTCCACGAGCTGCACCACATGCCTGCCAGCCATGTTTCACCCTGATTTCATGTGGAAAAGTGCTGGAGCAGAAGGTCAGGCATCGTTATTTCAACGGCTCTTTTACGGAGAGGAAGGGAAGCTGCTAGTCATGGGGGAGCGGCAGGGTGAGACCAGGCACCTCAGCCTGATGCAAAGTGGAAGCTAAAGCGAAGCAAAACCCAAGTGGGAGAAAAGCGTTTTGCAAAAGTGACCTTGAGAAGTGTTGGGTATTTTTTCCCCCGTTGACTGTTTTGGAGAGTGAAGCAAGTTTCCCTGCTCTGTGGCGAGCTGGCAGCCCTGCGGCACCGTCTGCCCAGGGCATACGTGCTCTCCCCTTTCTCATCCAACAAATGGATCGGGGACAGATTTTGTCTTTAGACCTTCAAAATCTTCCCAACCATGAAAAAGAGGGAAAGTCAAGCCCAGAGTGGTGATTGAATGGGCAAGTGTGAACCTCTTGGGTAGATGGGTGCTGCAGGGCATGTGGGAGCCAAAACCGGCTGCTTCCATGCCCTGCTCTAGGCTTAAGCTCATTGTTTAGGGTCATGGTAAACAGTTGGTGTTGAAGCTCTTCTGCATCCAGAGACCCTTAATTTCCCCAAGCCTGCCTTTCTGGAGGAGAAACACTTCTCCTGGGTGAGCATTGGCTGCATTGTGTGCAGCCGAGTGCGTGAGGCTCGGTTTGTGAGCATCTTGGCCCATGCCAGGGAAGCAAATCCTTGGTTGATGAGGAATGGGATTTTTGGGAGAGGTGAACGCAGATGCACCCACAGCCTGTTGCCTCTAATTAGCCTCGCACAGCTACCTACCCTGCAAGTGCCTTTGAAATCCTGCCCTGCTTCGATTCATTTCTCATCTGTGAAAAGAGGAGCAGAAAAAAAACCCAACCCTGAGAAACAAAAAAACACAATGAATTTTACGTTTCCTCCACATACACCATGGTGGGCTGGGCTCAGAAGCTGCTGACTTTAATTTACATGTGTCCCAAGGCAGATCTAAACCCATTCCTCCAGAGGTGAAGGGCTGCTTTAATTAACTGGCTGCACCATGAGGAGCCGGAGCCTCTTCCCTCCGCGTGTCGGGGAGGGATGCAGCCCATTGCCTGCAGGATGTGAACCCAGATGCTGGGAAGCTCATGTTTATCTCATGAGTTGCTGCCTATACAGCACTGAAATTTGGAAATGCAATGCAACGAGGCGGGTGCTGTTTGTAATTAGGTTGGGCGAGCGCTTGGCCCTGAGGTAGGAGCAGCTCTGGGTGATTTGAAATGGTGAGAATTTGTGCCTTTGGTGGCAAAAATAGTGAAGTTTGCACCAAAGTGAGGTTTTATCCATCCCTGGGACAAGGTTCCACTGGGGTGTCCTGTCCCCAAGATGCTGCAGTTTCAGGCATTGCTTGGGGGCTCATGCTGAGCTCCCTCTCTGGAGGAGCAAGCATCCATCCATTTGTCTGAGGATGTTTTGGAGACAGGGATGCTTGGACTTCCCTGTTTCTCTGTCTGGGTCGCACTCCTTGCCCTGTCCCAAGGACTGGATGTAGGAAAGGAAATTTGGCGGCTGACAGGGTGTTTCAGGGCCGGGTTTGATCCCCATCTTCCTTCTTGGCATAGTCAGGAGGGCAGGATGTGTGCGATGAGTACCCTCCTGCCCCTCCTCGCTAGAGCATGGCATTGCTCCAAATACAGAAACCTCTCTAGATTAATTTGCTGATGCCTCGTGCAGGATGGTGCGGCAGTACACCCGCCAGCATTGCTGACTGCCTGCTGAGCTCGCTGTGGCTGTGCCAGGGCTGAGGCACTCAGGAGAAGCACTTGGCTTGATATAAAAGGGAATCAGATCATTAAAAAGTAGAAATGGGTGGAAAACCCCCCACAAAACACCCCCCCACCCCCCTCCCCAACTGAGATGCGGGAGGGAAGGGATGATGGGAGAGCATCAGCATCAGATAGGGATGCAATTAAACCTCTGGCAACAGGCACCCACTCCCTGCCTGGATGTTTGCAGGGAGGGAAACGAGGGAGATGAAAGCAGGGTGGGAAGGCAGCCCCCTTGTTGCCCTTTGAAGATGGGGAGATGGCAGCCCCTGCTGGGGAGCGGCAGCGTAGTGGGTGACAGCTTGCTGATTTCTGTTTTTTTCCCCCAAACTGCGGTTTGCATCCCTGGTGTCATCATCACATCAAAGGCAGCGAAACCCAAAAGCATCGGTTGTGTTACAGCCCGTGGTGACACTGGGGCTCTGCAGCCCGGGGTGTGTGGCCCCAGGGGACATGGTGCCACCAGCTGCTTGATGCTGCCAGCCCAGGAGGGTGAGCCGGAGCTGAAGCAGCAGCTGCCCGGGAAAGCCGTGCCGCCTGCTGGAGTGCCTACCCCTGTAATCACGATGTCCTCTAAATGTTGTTTTTCCATAGCACACAATTTTGTGTGGGTGTTTATTTGCCTGGATGGTGCCTTGCAGCTGAAAGCATCCAGGAGGGCTTCCTAGCCTGTGCGCAGGCTGCATGTGGAGGCAGCGGGACGTGGAGGAGAGCTGCCTGGCCGCTAAAATATCCATAATTGGGGCTAATCGCTTTGAAGACTGAAAAAGTAATGGGGCTTTTTTTTTTTTTTTTTTTGCTACTTTTTTTTGGGGCATGCTTAAATATAAATACATTTTGTGTTGAAGGTGTCTGTGAAACGTTTTTAGTGAGCATCTTTTTTTTAAATTCTTGGTTTCGTTGAAACATTGTGAGCCTCATGCAGAAAGTGTTTGGTTTAGGAGCCAGGTTTTTTTTCTTAATGAAAAATTGTCATTTGCAGAAAATGGGGAAATGGCCTTGAATCTTTTTCCAGTGGGCTGTAAGTGCAATGAGCTGTAGTTGCTCCTTTGTTCATGGCCCGAGGTGTTCTCAAACCCAACAGGGCACCTTCCCTGCTGCCCATCTCCGGGGGGTGCTGGTAGTGCCAGCCACGTGTCTTTTCGGAGCCAGGCTGGATCATCCAGGCTCTTTAGTGCCTTTGCATGTGGCAGTCCTGTCTGTGCCTCCAGCTTGCCTGAGGGCATCACCTTCTGCAGTACTGCTGCTTCTAACCCATCTTTTCATTGCCCGCTGTGCTGGTGTGACCACAGCTGTGCTTAAAAACACTGGTTTGCTCTGCAAAGACATTGGACCCAAAAAGGAACCCAGAAGAAGCAGGATTTGGGGAATACCTGGCAAATGCGGTTAGCTTTGCCCCAGCAGGGATGTCAGGGGCATGGGAGCGATGAGATGACACAGACTGGGTTTGCTGTGGGTGAAGGGAGCTGTGGCGGGGTGCCAGTGAGGGCCGGGGGAAAGAAGTGGGCTTGCAGAATCGTGAGCTGAAGCCTGTAATTCTTTGCAGAAGCTCTTATTTTAAAACCTGGTAAGGAAAAATGCCACTCAATGTCCCCAGGGAGCTTTAGCACAAGTTAATATAGAGATGTCTGCTTTCTCTTTTCTTTTCTTTCTTTCTTTCTTGTTTCTCTCTTTTTTTTTTTTTTTTTTTTTTTTTGACTAAAGCTTCCCTGAGAGAGTAATTAAAAAGTTGAAGTTCCAGGTGCTAACCAAGAGGATTTAGTTTGAAGATTGAAACGCTTGCATTCCCCCATGCTTGCACATGTTCCGCAGAGCGTCTGGTCTGATGATGATGGTTTGCCTTGGGCAGGAGCAGGGGTGGATGAGCAGAGAGATCCTGCTTACCTCCGGCTCTTTCTGGAACCACTGGCACACGAAATACAAGGATGCAGGATACATGCTGTTAAGACAGGAGAGTTTTCAGCAGCAAAAAGCCTCGCAGTGCTGTTGCGTGCCACTACTGCTTCAGTAATTCATCCTGCCCTGTGCAAGCTGCAGAGTGAGGAGGGAGGCAGCGTTGGGGGTGCAGGTCTGTGGTGCCTTCACTGGGTTTTTTGCCCCATGTGCGATGTGGGTGCGTTCCCATCCCAAGCCTTTGAGGGGGTAAGGGGGGCACCTCTGGCTCCATCCAGCCCTGTGGGGTGCTGTAAATCAGCTGCCACCCTTGCCGTCACCCCCTGGGCACGAGGGCAACTTCTCTCTACTTTCCCCCCCCCATTCAAACCTCCCAGAGATGACATCTTGCTTCAAGAAGCCTGCGTTAAAGCAGCCCCCCAACGATGCTCCCTCCTACCCCAAATGCCTGCATCGGCCCTGGGAAAGGGGTCCTGCTGGCAAACTCCTGGCCCTGGCTGCCCGGGATGCGCGACATCCCTGGTGTGCAGGCAGGACGGCCGATCTGCAGGTGGCATTGGCTTACGGGGCGGTTGAGCGCTGAAGCCGTGGAGTGGCACAGCCGAGCTTCATGCCTCATCATTTACAAACACACCCCATGTGCTTAAATGTGAGGAAATGGGTAGTTAAGCACATCATTAATCTTATCCAGCCCACATAATCAACAATCAATTAATTCTTCTGTGGGCTGAGGAGCTGCGGCTTGCGCCGCAGCCTGGGCAGCGGCAGAATGAGCCCGTTTCCGCAGGGAGAGCCTCATCCCGCGCTTGGCCGAGGTGCTATTGCGGATCCGGACCTTGCCAGCTCTGGGAAACTTCCTTGCAGCAGCCCTTAAATCAAGGCAAACATTGTGCTTGCCGTTAGCGGGGTGATTTATTGCTCCCTCCTGGCCTTGAGCCCTCTATCTGAGCCTTACACTCGGACTGTGCGTTTACCATCTGAAGGATTACGGATCCCATGCTGCGCAGGTCTCTAAATCCCGCTGCGGCATTGCAGGGGCTTGGGGGTTTTGGCTTCATCTTCAGTGTGAGGTCCATGGTTCAGCTCCCCCAGGATGACAGGAGACACAGGCAACAGCAAGAGTGGAAGGCTGCAGCCCGTGGCAGCTTTGGGTGGAAGGAGAAGGCATCAGCCTCCCCTGAAACTGTGGGAGACCTTAGGTAAGTGTAGTGCAATTACAGGAGAGAAAAGCTAATTGGTAATAATAATAATTAAGAGCCACATACCTGCAGATTACAGGAATTTATGGATAAGTGACGTGTGGTAAAAGAAACCTGAGGACACTGGGTTGCAGAGTGTTCTTTGTTCAGGTATTTTGACAATGCGTCACTTGGATTAATTGTAATTAAGTATTAACACACCCCTTTACCTGACCCACCAGCATGCCTCTGCTCTTTACACCAAGGTGTGTTCATAGTGCTATGACCCTCTTTTCTTCCTCCCTCCCTCTCCTTCCCCCTTCCATCAAAATACAGGTGGCTGTTCCCTGGTACCACTGCCCTCCCCATCCTGCACCTCTGAAGAGCGCAGCACATTTCAGGCACATTTCTGAACGTGCCCTCCAGCTGCAGAGCCTGCCGGTCACCCATTATGTGTCTGGTGGATGCTAAGGCCTCCTGGCAGGAGCGCAGTGCTGCTGGGACACTGTGGGGACGTGCTGGTGGGAAGGGAGAGGGGCAGAATTGGAGATCCACCTCTAAGTCTTGGTGTCCACTTGTGGTCGTGTCTCCTGCCTCGTGCGCCTGGTGTAACTCTGCTTCCTCACGCTGTTGGGGGCGTAGGGCTGTGTGCGTGGCCCAGGGAAGGGTCTGCGGCTGGCTGCCTTCTGCTCTGGCATCCTGAAGTTCCCCCTCAAGCCCTCATGTGCCCCCCCGGTGTCCTGCAATGCATGGTGTGACCCCGCGTGTGGGATGGCTGCCTATCTGCATGAGGTAGTGGGTTATGGCCCTAGGTGCTTCTGTAAGGTGCCTTACGTGTGGGATGGCTGCGGTAGGGTGTGGAGGACTCGCAGTCCTCTGGTTGTGGGGATGAGGAAGAGCAGCGTGAGATGGTGGCTGGTCCCTCTGGGATGCCGTGTCCCCACTCAGCTGTTAGTGCTGTTGGAAAGAGACGGTTCATTGCAGCCAGTTGTACGCCTCAGGCTGGGGCGAGGGGGGTGGGGAATCCCCTGAATAATAAAATTGTAAAATATTGTTTTGATTTATCCTTTTTTGTCATCTTTTAATATCTGGAAAGACTGTGTGAGCAAGAGGCCTTCATGAGTTTTGAATGACAGGTTAAAGGGCTCCAATAAAGATTAGATGGTCCACTATCTCCCAAGGAAATTGCATCAAAGTGGTTACTCCTGCTTGCCCCTATTAATTTCCTCTTCATGGCTGCTAGGAGATGCCTCATATCCTGATGCAGCAGGCAGGGGCTAAGAGGCACTTTCCATTATCTCAATCATCGCCGTGTTTATGAGACACTTAGGGTGCTTCTCTGCAGAGCCATGCCTGGGAGGTGACAGCATCGTGGGGGCAGAGCCGGCAGCCAAACGGAGGTGGGACAACCCTGTGTGTCAGGCCAGGAGCAGTCTCCCCCAGGACGTGTGGTGGGCCTGGGTGAAGTCTGGTCCCTTGGATACATGTGCCAAAATACAGACGTTACCTTCTGCAGCCTTTGGTTCCGTAGGGGTCACCTGAGGGTTTTGTTAGATGTCAGGGCTGGATGAGCAGCCATTCGTCAGTGCCTACTTGGTAGGACCAGTGAGGTGGGGGAGGGATGAGGGACCCCATCTTTGTCACTCCACCCTCTAACTGCAGAGCAATGAGATGGTTGATTAATGAAACCTCTGCCTGTCGCTGATTAAAGCCTCGCCGTAACCGTAACTGGAGCATCTTCTCATTTATGAATTAGTTGCCATTTCCTGCTTGAATGAACTCTGAGGCCGAAGGCCGGGAATGTTATTAGCCCCAGCCCTGGGCTGTGGGGGATTAATGGCATGGACCCATAAGACACTGTCATGGCTGTCACATCAACTTTCCACTTATTCAAATTTTGCGTGAAAAAAGAAATGTGAGACCTGAGCTGTGCCATTGGGGTAGCGGAAAGAGATCTTTTGGATCAGCAGGAGGGGAACACTGTCCTGCCTCTGTGTGTCCCTGACCCCATGGGTGCTGCCAGGGAAGGGGGTCCTGCAGCTCCCGGCTGTCCCCCTGCCTGGGTGCGAGTGCTGGCCCCTTGCTCTGCCTGGCTAATTACTGTATCATTGCTGTGTGATTTCAGTGTTTTCCTGGTGGCTCCAGAAATAACTCATGGTCAGCGTGGAAAATTATGGCCATCCTAACATCACGGGAAGGTGCCACCCCATTTACCTCTGATACAAGTGTGAAGCTTTTGTGTTTGCTCTCGTGCTTTTCTTTTTCTCTCTGCCCCATTTGAAGGACAGGACCTGCTTTTGCCTCTGCTCAGGGATGGTTCCACACCCAACCGCTTTCCCCTCCCTTCTCTTGCAGCCTGTCCAGCGGGGACGTTCAAGGCCAGCCAGGGCGCAGGGGTCTGTGTGCCGTGCCCCTCCAACAGCCGCTCCACCGCCGAGGCCTCGCCAGTCTGCACGTGCCGCAACGGCTACTACCGGGCAGATTTTGACCCACCGGCAGCCGCCTGCACCAGTGAGTAACAGATCAGGGTTGGTGGGGCGGGCCGTGGGGTCCCGCTCCCCTCTGCTGCTGGGGGAGCGGCCAGGGATAAAGTCTCCATCCGTGAGCTTTTTCTTCTTGTTTTCTGCCCCTGTCCTGCTGCAGAGGGGAGCGAGAGAGCGGTTGGGTGGGCATCTGGCAGCCAGCCGAGGGCAGCCTCCACCGCAGGGGCTTAGCTGTGCGGGGAGCTGGGGTACCCTTATTGAATACCCACCCCTCTCCGCGCGGCACGGCACCGCCTCCACGTGCTACAGAAACACCTCTTACACTGACACGAATCCTTTCACTGCCATACTGGCATAAGCAGGTGATATTGTATCACCCTTTGCTCTGCTTTCCTGGGACACCGCTGTGGCACGCACCAACCGATGAGTGATGGGACAGCCCCCGCAACCCACCTCTCCAGCAGTCGTTTGAGTTTATACTTCACCCTGGCAGTGGTGGTGATGGCAGGGAGATAGTCCCCAGGATAGATTAGAATTTAAAGTTATCTGCTGTTGCTGTCTTGTTCATAGTCTTGCAGATGGAGTATTTTTTTACAGGGGGAAAGGGTGCGTTAAGCATTAGTATTCAGCATGGTGCTGTGTGTGCGATGCATCACTCTCGGCTGTCTGCCCAAAGTGCCTGGGATGGCAGCAGCAGCAGCCTCAAGTCTGTCTTTTGGTGAGAAAAGAGCCCAAGAGAGAAGAAAGACCTGCTGTGCTCTTCAGCCTGCTGGGGGGACGCAAGCCTCAGCCTCTGCTCCCCCTGCAAAATATGCCGCAGGCCCTCGAATCAGCCCGTCAGGGAGCTTTAGCGCAAGGATGCTCTGCACACTTGGTGCTGGGGAGTGCCCGAAATGCATGTCGGAAGCGATGAAAGGATTTGCATGTTTTGCTGGACCACTTGAGCTGTCAGATCAGAGGTAGTCAGCAGGTAGCAGCAGATAATCTATATGTCTTTATTATGTCTCGTTACATAGCTGATTTACAGTATTGCTATGCTCTAGAAATACAGTATAAAAAAGTCTATTTGCTGATTTTTATTTCTTCTCGGCGTCACTTAATTTTACAACGCTTTAATTTGAGGTGCCAGCTGTTCGCCGACAAAGTTTCTCTGTGACAGAGGCGTAAATAACAGCCTGGAGCTACAGGCGCTGCTCTGGACCACAGCTCTTCCCCAGGGCTATGCCTGCGGGTGCAGTTTCTGCCCTGCATCCCTGGAAGAGGAGGGAAAAGAGGCTGCACTTAAAGGGGGATGAATGTGGGGAGACAGTGGTTTGCCACCAAGCTTGGGAAGAAAGATGGTTTTCTCCCTTTTTTCTTGAAAAAAAGCTTGAAAAGATATTACCTGCTTAAGGTATGAACAGGGGGATTGGGTTAAGGCTCTGAGACAGGTTGCAGCTTTTTGGGGGTGACTTGCTATTTATTGATCCTTGTCCCCCAGCTTTTGTGAGTCCTCTGCTCTGGTTTCCCTGGGGAACTGGCGTTTTTCCTGCTGCTCCTGCCACATGTCCCCTACCACCCGTCCTGTAACCCACCTTTGACCTCTCCACTGTGTGCTAATGGGGTTTTGGGGGTGCCCTGCAGTGGGATGTCTGTGGTGTCTCAAGTCCACAAAAGCCCTTTCCAGTGAGGATGCCATGCTGGCGACTGCTCCATGACAGGCACGTTTACCTGCTAAAGGGGAAAAGAATTAAAGGAACAGAATTCTTTCATTTTAATTTTTTTTATTCAAAGTCTGTCATTTTTCTAGACATTTTAACAAAACTCTTTCATCTGCAGTACCCATAGCAATGGCTCAGAGAGGCTCCCAAAGTGCCTGGCTGGCTGTGGTTATGGAGCAGGGGGAGAGGGCAGCACAGGCAGGGAGCTGGGCAGGGGTGGGCACCCATGTTCCCCACGACTGCCTGTCACCGGTGGCCAGAGCACGGTGTCAGCCAGAGGTCATCCATGCAGGGTGACCTCTCTATCCACTGGCCACATCAGCCTTGTGCTGATGAAGACGCCTCTGCCCACCCCATCCCTGGCCACTATCGGGGCTAATTTATCTGCAGCCCCTAATGATGCTTCCCAGCACACACATATGGAGGGCTCCTCTGGGATGGTTTTCCCCAAGGTGGAGCGTGCTTTGCTTTCTTAACCTTTCCTCGTGGGTCAAGTCCTCCATCATTTTTATTGCTCTCTGCATCGTGGCAAAGTCCTTTTTCTTCCTTGGAAGTGCAGCACCGAGCCCAGCCAGCATGAGTAATTGATCACTTTCCTTATTTAATATAACCCAGCAGCTGGAATTTGTGGTTTTGGCTGTGGAGCCATCCTGGCTTACCCCAAATCCTTCCCCAGACCTGGGCAGACATATGTTTGTGCCTCGATGATGCTCTCCTGCCTGGATTCCTCCTGAATTGCTCCCTATGGACTCTGGCCCTGTTCTGGCAGCACTTGCAATCGGTGCTGCATTCAATTCCCGTCCTCTGAAGCATTTGCGACGGCTCCCGGCGGATTTGATCAATGCAAGTTTGATCTCTCGTCCAACATCCGAGCTGCTCGCAAACCAGTGAGCGGTGCCGTCTCTCCTCTGCGCTGTTAAATGCCAGGGTTCCCAACTTGAGATATCGAACTGTTAATAACTGCTTTCCATACTCTCTTTTCACCCACTGCTCCTGCGTTTCTCCCTGGTGCTGACTAAGTGATGTTTCTCTCGCTGTGATAATCTGTTTGAGGTGCTTCTCCACATGTGCACCAGAGCTATCTCAGCATCTCCTGATCGTTAAAATGGGTCCACCTTCACAGATGGATCTGCATGTGCTCCACAGTGGGGTTTTTTTGGAGACTGAGTTTCTGCCATGGGAGTCCTCATCCCCAACTGTGAAACCCCTCTCTGGCTGGTGGCACAGGTGGTTGGCATTGCTGATGAGGAGAGACTGACCCTGAATCGAGCAAAACCATAGAGACCAAATCTCTCCTGAGGCAGGAGATGATGGAGCCATGAGGTGTCTGTCTGTGTGCTGGAGCCCCTGAGGCTCCCACTGAGCCCTAGTGGGGCTGAGCGTAACGTTTTGGTCAAGGACCTGTCTCAAGCACTCTCCCTTTCCACAGGTGTCCCTTCTGGTCCCCGCAATGTCATCTCCATTGTCAACGAGACGTCCATCATCCTGGAGTGGCATCCGCCACGAGAGACAGGGGGTCGGGATGATGTCACCTACAACATCGTCTGCAAGAAGTGCCGGTCGGACCGACGCGCTTGCTCCCGCTGTGACGACAACGTGGACTTTGTCCCCAGGCAGCTGGGGCTGACAGAGACCCGGGTCTTCATCAGCAACCTGTGGGCGCACACGCCCTACACCTTCGAGATCCAGGCTGTCAATGGGGTTTCCAACAAGAGCCCCTTCCCGCAGCAGCACGTGTCTGTCAACATCACCACCAACCAAGCCGGTGAGTCCCGAGACGATGCACTGATGGGGTGGTTTGGCTGTACCCTACCAGTTGCAAACTCCGTGTGGAAGGAAGCTCCATGTCCAAAGGCAAAAGCTCCTGGGGTGTGAGTGGTGTGTGGTGGCTGTGGGGGACCCGCACCCAGCCCTGGTGAAAAGAGGGAGGGAGAGGGATTGAGGAGGTGGAGGGGTGGCTGCACCCCAGGCGAATTGAGAGATGAGTTTTGGGAGGAAAGGGTGTGAGAACCAATATCTGTTTTTTATCCCCCTCTAGATTGCTTGAAGATGAAATGGCATTGCCATTTCCCCCCTTTTCCCAGGTGAGAGCAGGGAGACGGGGTGACTCCAGCCTTGAAATGCAGCCTGGCTGCATTACAGCACGGAGGGTGTAGCATCCCGGGGCTGAGCTCAGTCTCCGTCTCCTCTGGCACATCCCTCTCCCTTCATTTTCCTCTTGTCCCCTTTTTCAGGCTCCCCTGTCCCTTTTCCTCCCTTTTCCCGATCAGGCATCAGGAGCTGAAGAAGCAGCTCTGGGCCAAGCCGGGACGCTGGCAGGGTGGATGTGCAGATGAAAGGGAGGATCTGGTCCTGGGCTGCAATGCGGAGGATAGGGAGCAGAGGGGATGGACACCGTCTCTGGACCGAGGAAGGGGGTGGTAGTTTCTGCTTTGTGCTGAGCATGTAACACAGGCAGCCTTCACCAACCCGCTCTCTTGGGAGGGTGCGGCAGGGAAACCTGGCGTACATATTTTAGTCTCTTGCCTCTGGGGAATACAAATCTACGCTTGGTGCCTGGCTGGCATCATTGTCTCCTAAACCACGTGCAATCAAATCTGCCTCTTGCTTCCAGGTCTTTTTTTTTGAGAGTGTGATTTTTAGGGTGGTTTCTTTGCTCATCTCCCACCCCAGGGCTGCCCAGGAGCTGGGAACAGCCTGCGCATCCGTGGCTGTCCCTCTGTACCCCACACTCCCTGTTTGTCTTGCAAAGGCTCAATATACGAACGTGGCTCCCAGTGCCACAGGACAGGCTGCGAGGTAACCTGATGGAAATGCGTCAGGTGTGTCAAGAGCAGGATTGGCGCTGTCCCTCTACAATCCCTTTGGCTTTGAAGTGGGTTTTTCCAACTGCTTTCCCCATGCAGGGCAGGATCCGGGCTGGTTAGTGCGTCCAGCCTGCTGGACTGCTCTTAGCCCCAGGTTGCCTGCATGCCACTATCCACGCTAACGGGGAGGGGAACGCAGCAGTTAATAAAACACCAATCAAGCCAAGTGTTTAATTTCAGCCCACAAACATCTTCTTGGAGCTGATTTGGAAAGACAAAAAAAAAAAAGGGGATTACATATGCTGGGTAAACAAAAGCGGTGCTGAACTATTGACATCTCCCAGTGTGGCCGCGTGGAACTGTGCTCCGGCTGCCCCCAGATTCCCTCCATGGCATGATCCTGTGCCCCAAGCTGGTCATACCAAGCTGAGCTCTGCCCTAGACCCACATGGAGGATGTATTTTTCCTGCCCAGTGCTGTCTGTACTCTGGGCATGGTGAGGAGGAGGGCAGAGAGTGCTGGCCAGGGAGCTGACCCTGTGAGCAGATCATGCCAGTGCTGCTTTGGGTGTGGAGAAACTTGGGTACCTTTCTTGGAGGCTTTTGGTAGGATTAAGTGAAAGATCAGGGCTGTGTTGGCTGGCTCTGGCCCTCCCAGGTCTAACTTGGAGGGCAAAAAGCCTTTGGAAAATTGGCTCCTGGCTAATTTAGTGGCTTGGTGTCCTTGGTGTCGCTGCTGCCAGGGATGCTCAGCTCCAGTGATGCTCAGGCCCTGAGATGCTTGGCTCCTGGATGGTCAAGCTCCAGGGGTGCTCAGCTCCAGGGATGCTCGGCTCCCCAGCTGGCACAGAGCAGCCCCGGGATTGCTCCAGTGTGTGTGGAGAGCGGGGCAGGGAGCAGCAGCAGTGGCGAGGATGTGCCTGGCAGCTATTTTGGGAAACCTGCTGGCTTAGCTCTGGTCTGGTGCATGAACCGAAATACTGTGGGCTGCTTTGCAGAGCAACGTGGTGTGTGGTGTAGCTGGCGGGACTGACTGGGAACACGTGGCAGGGAGGGAAGCAGGTCAGACAAGCCGGGCTCACACCTGATGCTGACTGCATTCTTGGCCAGTGCCGAGCATCTTGCTTTCTCCGGGGATGCTGTGACAAGATGCCTGGGACCCCTGTGGTTTGCTGCCTGGGAGGTCTCAGGGACTGCAGGGATGGAGGTGCTGCCTTTGGAGCAGCCTTGTGCCATGGGCCCGAGGCGGGTGAGGAGCTGAAGGATGGTTTGAGGTTGTTCTGCAGCTGTTTGGGCTTTGGAAATAAAACTCCTGGAACACATTTGGGCACCGAGGCTGAGCATCCCCCAAGAGCCCCTAAGAGTGGACCCAGCTGCTCCTCTGGGACAGGGCTGAGCCAAAGCTGTGCTACAGGCTCCAGCACCCTGGGGTCCCTGTGCTGGGGTGGGGTGTCCCTGCTCTGGTTTCCTGTCACTGTCCTCAGGGTGGGCAGATTTTTGCTCCTGCATTCTATTACTGACAGCATGTGGGGTTGCAGCAGCGGTGGCACAGACTCCTGCAGTGCTGAGTGCTGGCTCCCTCAGGGAGGCTGTTACGGCTAAAGATGGCAAGCAGAGCTGGAGACTGCCATCGAGCCTTGGTGTGTCTCCGCTGGGGAGAGCTTTGCTGCCCTGCCCCGCTGTGGGAAGACATCCTTGGAGCAAACAATCCCAGGGAGAAGGAACGCTGAGGATTTCTAAGCCCCTAATTAAAAAGAGTAGTTTTTTTTAATAAAAAAGTAGGTTTAAATACCAGAATTCCCTTGCTGGCTTGCTGCTCTGGTTCCATGTAAGCTGCTGAGATGCTGCTCTTCCCACTGCTAATGCGTGAGCTTGTCCCATGGGTTGAACAACCTCAGGCATGGGAGATTTAGGATGCTCTGTGTGCCCAGGGGATTCTCCCCCTCCCCAAGGCCCTTGGTCCTGCCCCTCTCCATTAATTTTCCCTCCCTCCCTGCTTCCTCGGCAGCACCCTCCACCGTCCCCATCATGCACCAGGTGAGTGCCACGATGAGGAGCATCACGCTCTCCTGGCCTCAGCCTGAGCAGCCCAATGGCATCATCCTGGACTACGAGATCCGTTACTACGAGAAGGTGAGCCGCATCTGCACGCCTGACGTCAGCAGCACTGTGGGCTCCAGGCCGGCAGCGGTGAGCTCAGTTGGAAACCTTGTGACGGAGGGTGGGCTTGGGGCACGTGGAGCTTTGTACCGCACTGCTGGGGAGGCTGCTCAGGTCTTGAGCTTGCTGGGAGAGGGGAAACATCGGTGAGCTCTGAGTCAGGCTCTGCTGGGAAGGGTCTGGGTGGTGGGACTGGCTCTGGAGGGTGGGACTGATGATGTAGCTGCACGTGCCAGTTCCTCCCCTGTGGCGTCCAGCACATCAGTGCTCATTGCTGCCTTGGCTCTGGTATCTGCTAGGGTGAGCCAGGACCATGAGCCATGAGGGCAGCATCAGGAGGAAAGGAGGGGGACAGTGAGAGCTGGCGAAGGTTATCAGGGTTGTCCCTGTCCCAGGTCACTGCCTCCCTGTTGGGTCCTTTCACTGGCAGCTGTCCTTCCCCGTAGGGGACACGCTCTCGACCCTTCTGGTGAACCGTGCTGAGCCCAAGCTGTTCCATCCCTCCTGTGTCTTGCCAGCTTTAATGAATTCCTCCAAATGTGAATAATTAGATGATCTCAGCAGCAGCCCCTTCACAGCAAATCACTGGGGAACGTTGCAAAAAATGAGATTTGAGATGCATGAGGTTTCCACCAAGGTTTAGCACAAGGACCTGTGCCAGCAGAGCAGGGACCATAGGGGCTGGAGCTCTCAGCAGAGGCAAGTTGCCCTTGAACCTGCTTGAGCAGGGTCTTGTAGGGTTGCGTTACAGTGTTTCTGTAACAGCATGACGATTCTGAAATGTGCAGGGACATCAGTGGTTCAAAGATGAGGAATTTGCTGCTCATGAGTGTTTTTGCTCTCGATGCTCTTACTGTTTCCCCCTGCTGCTCCATGCTCTTCGCTATGGTGGGACCGGGGGGGCTGCCTGGGAGACGTGCTCTGCCATCACATCATCCCCCCTGCTGTCCCCTGTCCCCGTCACGGCTGACTGTCTCTCTTGGCCGTACCCACAGGACCACAACGAGTACAACTCCTCCATGGCCCGCAGCCAGACCAACACTGCCAGGATCGAGGGGCTGCGACCCGGCATGGTGTACGTGGTGCAGGTGCGAGCCCGCACCGTGGCCGGCTACGGCAAGTACAGCGGGAAGATGTGCTTCCAGACACTGACGGATGGTGAGTCCGGGAGGGGGGGGACAGGGAGGTGAAGGGAGTGGTTGTCTTCGCAGCGACAGTTTGGGCTCTAATTGGATTAAACGAACTTGTCTCCACAAACCTCTCTCCCAGCGGGCAGCATGGCAAAAGGCAGGTGATTTACAGCGGTGTCTTATTAATCGCCAGCTGGAGGAGTAATCTGCTTTAAATCTCTTAGCTCTGTTTTCTCCCCCGCTATTTAGCTGCGGTTTTGTCTTTCCTGCCTCCGACTGTGGTGGCAGAGCCCTCCGGCCACCAGCTGCGAGCCTGGCACTGTTGGATGGGGAGGAGAGGAGGGTTGTAGACCCGTGGAGGAAGGGCTCCGGGATGCTCTCCAGGGATGCTCAGAGCTGCATCTGGGCCATCAGGGAAAGCTGGAAGGGTCAGACCCATCCCTGAAAGCTGATTTTTCACCCTGAAGTGACGTGTCCAAGGGAAAGGGCCAGCTCATGATCTTCACGGCTTCTTCTGGCTTCCTTGCCAGGGTTGTGCTGTCATTTCTGGCCCCAGCCCTTCCCTGCACCCACAAACACCACATCCCTTCAGAGACTAATAACTTGTGGGAGGGTTTTACATTTATCCCAGCTTCAGGACTAATCCACAAGCCAGTGAGTGAAGCATGGCTCCTTTTGCGGTCCTTCTACCCCTGGGGCGTCTGAAGTCCCTGCAGAGAGCCCCTTCCCTGCCGCTGCTGGCGTGGTTCCCTGTTCTGCTTAGGTGACAGCCATGGGTCCCAGGCCTGCTGGCTGTCTTTCCTAAAACTTTTCTTCTTTCCTAAAACTGCATTGTGCTGTGCTTGCACTCATGTTGAGTGCCAGCTGGGGTGGGAAGAGGAAAACCACGCAGGGTGACTGAAGGGAAGGAGATGGTTATAATCCCCCCCAGTGCCTCAAATACTCAAGATTAGAGAAGCGAGAAGAAAAACCCTGCCTCAAATAAGCAATTAATTGAAATTTAATAAGAATGGATAGTGTAGATTATTAAATAATAATTGATTGTTAGATGAGAATGTCTCGGGATTTAAGCAGCATGCAAGAGATAAATCTGGTTGCTGGTAATTAACCGCGGAGTAGAAAAATACAGATAAAAGGGTGCTAAATGCTTTTTTTTTGGAGCAAATTTTGTTTTAACCCTTGCTTGTAGCTTCTGACACAGCCTGGCAGACCTTGCTGGGGATGGTTGGAAGAGGGGATTGTTTCTGGAGGGCTGTAGAAAGCCCCAGGAGGGGGGGTCGGCCAGATACTGCCTGCGCCAGTACCCACACTGCTAACGGGGCAGGGCAGGGGAAGGGGGAAATGGGGGGAGACAATGGAGGTTGCAGGTGACATTCTTGAATTTCCTCTAGGCATGTCCAGTCCTCCCTGTGCCACCTTGGCTTTCACTGCAGCCAGCTGCTGAAGGGCACAGGGGCTGGCCGAGGGGGTGCAGGAGGTTTGAGGGATGCTCGATGTGGAAGGGATGCTGTGGTTGCCTTGGCATTGCAAAAGGACTTGGCTCCTGCAGTCCGTCGAGATGTAAAAACTACAAGCAGACCTGCAGTGAAGGGGCTTGGGTTCTCCTGGGCCTCTCTCTCAAGGTTAAATGCTGCATGGTGGACTCTCCAGTGTCTAATATGGGTGGACTCCTGGTGCAGCCTTCCCCAGCTGGCTTAGTTATTAATGGGATCTTTTCCTCCTTTCCTGGAACTTGTACGAACTCTGTCTGTGAGACCCCCTGTTAAATTTGGTCAAAATGGCCAACAGGTTTACATTTATTGCAGGAAGAGAAACACCAGAGGCACGGACAAAGCCACGTTATGAACCTCATGTCTTTGGGAAGCTGGGCCCGCACACATTGGTTTGACTTCATTCCCAGGACCTTCTCCTCCATATTTTTAACCCAAAGTTTGCCTGAGCTAAGTGTGGCAATCCTTCCCTGTGCAACACGCTCATCGCCTGCCTCAACCAACGCTCCCGCCTGGGTCCCCCTTGTACCACCACCCTCCCATGGGAGCAGCAGCCACAGAATCAGAGGGGGTGGTACAGGACCCCTTCCCAGGAGGCTGCTCTTACTCCATGAGTGTGCAAGGAAGAATTCATCCCGTCCCTCTTCTCTTGCAGATGACTACAAGTCGGAGCTGAGAGAGCAGCTGCCTTTGATTGCAGGGTCCGCAGCGGCTGGGGTGGTCTTCATCGTCTCGTTGGTGGCCATTTCTATTGTCTGCAGCAGGTGGGTCCTCTTGGGGATGCTTTATCCCTGGAAGATGGGAGGTTGTAAGACGTAACTGTGACAGATTTGGGGTAGGAGGGGGACCCCCATAGCTGGAGAGAGTGCTGAGCTGCCATCATTTGCTGTGTGTTGCTGGCAGGAGAGCGGTTTGGGGCTTCTGCCAGCCACTGGTCCCTCAAGCCTGGCTGTTTTCTCTCCTCTTCTCCCAGGAAGCGCGCCTACAGCAAGGAGGCAGTGTACAGCGATAAATTACAGCACTACAGCACCGGGCGAGGTGAGTGGGGAAAAACGGGTAGGGGAGACACTCCTAAACCTGCACCCGGCATGTGCCCCACTCCTCCACCTTCAAATGTGCACATCGGGTGATGAAAGTCCCATGGGGCAGATGGAGAGGACCATTGGGTGGGAGTAGAGATGTCCACAACTGTGTGTCAGGGTGTCGGGGGGGGGGTTTGCAGTGGTGCAGCATTGTGGATGGGAAAAAAAGAACAACAGGGGGGATTTGGGGAATGAGGATGGATTTGGGGTGACCGGAGGATGTAAGGGGTAGCGGGGGATGTAGGGGGACAAGGGATGGGGAGTGGATGCTGTGAAGACTCCCATGGGAGGAAGGGAAGGAGGGAAGCGGTGTTCAGAGGGAAGATGAGCTCCTGATCTCCTGCCACAGGCTCTGCCCTGGCCAGGATCAGTGCTGGGTTGCTCTTACTGCTAAAGGGACTCTGGATTTTGGGAGCATGGCTGGGGAGTGGGGGCTGGTGGCCAGCATTGCTGCTGTTCTGGCTGCGTGGCTGATGCCCTGCACCCTGCTCTGGGAAGGGTATGTGGCCAGTGACTGGGAAGGTTTAACTGGCTTTGGGCTGCTGATCCCCTTGGCAAACAACTAGGAGAGCCTGAGCTTGAAGGGCCTTTTCCTCAGAGACCTTTGTGGTTGGTGGAGCTGTGCACCAGAATAAATTCGAGGTGTCAGCGGTGTATAATGCTTGCTCCGGTGCCCCTCCAGCAGCCAGTGAGCCATTGTGATTGCTGTAAATGGTAGCAAAGCAGCAAAGCAGCAGCTTCAAGGGCTGAGGAGTTGTCACCCAGTGCCTGCAGGCTCTGTGCCTCATCCCCACGGGACGTAAATCCCTTTCATGCTCTCCTAGAGTTGCCTCCCAGGTGCAGTTTGCTGCCTTGCGGGAAGAAACCGCCCCTGGGTCCTGAGCACTTGCTTGGGGAAAAGGGATGGTGGTGGGATGCAAGGATGGGTGAAGGATGGCTGGAGGAGGAGGAGGAAAGGATGGGTGAGCAGAGTGGAAGGATGGAGATGGAGCGATCTGCCTGGCAGAGAAAAGCAGAGAGGGTTTGGATGCAGCCAGGAGAGCCCAGGCAAGCAGCAGTGCACTGAATCTCTTTTGACCTTTTTGGCTTCGTACCAACCCCTCCCAATGTGATGGCAGGGCTGTGGGGGGCTGTAAACCTCCAAGCAAACCATAAACTGTTTTCCAAACATCACCAAGTGATACTTAAATATGATGGACCTGTGCTTTTCATCCCTTTTTTCTCTACGTTTCTGCACCGTGGTTGGCAGAAGATTTATCTGATGCCTGATGGCTAACCCCCTGTTGGGCTTCAAGTGGACTTTTCTTGTGTTCCCTCTGTTTCGAAACACTCACCCTGTGCGCATCCCTAGCTTGCCCCAAGCACCCCAAACCCCAGGGTGCTCAAACCAGGTGGGAAAGCAGTGGAGCGTGTGTCTGTCTGTAGTTTGTAAAGCTGGGCGAGGTGAGGATCGGTGCCTGAAAGCTGGGGGTCCTGGGGGGACACAGCAAAACCCTTTCAAGTTTAGCAAGCCTCCAGGTGCTCGGTTATTGTAGACGCTTGAGCAAAACAGGTGGGAAATTTGTGGCAAGCGACTAATGGAGTAACGAGTGCATCCACTGAAACAAATGACCTGCACGTTTAGCAGCATGGCAATTACAGCCTCCCTGGCACAGATCTGCTGTCCCTCCCGAGAGCCCCCCGGGATCGCTGGCTGCCTGCTGCCACAAGGACTGCCCCAGGTGGGCTTGGGGGTGAGCTGGGGTCTCTCAGCTTGTAATTTCTCGTGTTTTATCTCTGCCACTGCTTCACCAGGAGCTTTGAGATTGGGGGAGTAGGGAAACGTCCCGTTGAAGCAGCAGCAATTTGGCAGGCAAGGGTTTTTCTCTCTGCTGATGATATTTATTCCCAAGGAAAAACGGTGTTGGAAGGAATCTAACTGTGGAGTCAGGGTCACAGTGCAGAGCGCTTCGACTTTAGAGGAGTGATAAAAAATTTGCCATCGTCTGTGGTAGTGATAAATGGCCTAATCTAGTTCCTAGGAGTATCGGGGCGATTTGAAGAGCGCAAAGCTCTCTCTGCAGGTAGGCTCAGCATGGCTTGCCCTTGATGTGGCACTTCGGGACCCAGCATTTTGTCCAGCTTTTGCCAGCAAGGGGGTGAGCCAGTGGCTGAGGTTTGCCGAGATGGGTAATGGGTTTAGGTGCCCTAATCCTGCTTGGTTTGGGTGGGATGAGGATTAGGAGGGAGCTGAACCTGGTGGTTACTGAGCCAGCACGCAGACCCTGGGGCACATCAGAGGGTGATTGAAAACCAGCCTGTGTTGACAGTGGGCAGGAAACTTTGGCACTGTTGTCTTCTTTATTTCTTCAATATTTTGATCAGTGAGTCAGTCTCGGTTACGATCCTGTAAATCCCTTTGTAATCCTGGCTGGAGCATCAGCTGCTCTTGTAAAAAAATTTATGGGGCAGTTAAAGTGTATGAGACAGAGCCGTAAAAGGATTTATGAACTGGGAGATGCACAGATGGCTTCATTGCAGCCTTCCCTGCCCGCCTCCAAGGTGCAAAGCTTTTGCCCCCAGCACCCCTTTGGGGGATGCAGATGCTCCTGCCTGGTCCCTCCCGAGTCCCAGCTGCCCCACAAGCCGTTCTCCCTCAGTGGCTGTTTTGCACTGGCAGTGCCCCCCTGCGAGGCTTTCATGCCTCCTCCCAAATTACTTGCCGGCAAAATTGCAAAGCAGCTGGGAGCCGATTTATATTCCCAGCGCAGAACCGTGCAGAGGCAATGCTGCGGTCCATGCGTTTGTCTGCATGTTGCCTCTCGGAGGGCTCTGGGAAGCACCAGGGTGATGGGATCGTGGCCCTTGGTGAGGTCCTTAACAGTGTGATCAGGTGCTGTTCATCACCATAAGGGCAGCTGGGGAGGAGGACCAGGCAGTAGTGTCCTTCCTGGTCTCTAGAGATGACCTTGAGGGGCTGCTATGCCATTCCTGGTCCCCTTTTTGGGTGAGAAATGGCATGGGAGGCTGCACCCCCACAGAGGAGCCACAGCTCCTTCTGGGTCCCCTCTGGGAACTGTGCCATAACACCAGTGCCCCACTGAGCCCCGGGGATGGCAGTGGCCACGCTCTGCTCTGTGGCCATGCCACCCGGCAGCTCTGCAAGCCCCAGGGCATCCAAACACAATGTCCACAAACCCCATCTGGGGAATCTGGGTGCCCGTTTTGGTTTTTTCCCCCCATTTGAAAAGGGCAAGATCCCACATGCTGCATCTCCCTGCAGCGTGGCCAGATCCTGCTGCCACACGTTGCCCCCGTGCAAGGCACCACATACTTGTCATGGAGGTCGGCCAAGCCATATTTTATGGCTCCATACAGGTTGCTGATGATAATTGCTGCACTCTGTCAATTTAGTGGCCGCCACAAAGCTATCAGAGGCCTTTTTGGGTAAATAAATATTTCTTCAGTAACGCGTGGAGGCTCGTAAAGCCCCTGCTGTAAAGCCAGCTAATTGTAGTTCAGGTCTGTAACTGCTCCCCATTGCCGGGGAGGAGGAAGAGGAAGGATAACGGTGGAGGAGTGGAGAGCAGAGAGGGAGAGGAGGGGATGCAGGGTAGAGTCGGGTGGAGCAGGGGCATCAAAGAGTACGGTAAGCGTTTGTGGAAGTGGTGCAGGTGAGCACAGCGATAGAAGCCATCTTAACAGGCACACGGAGGGTGTCAGGACATGGGGGTCTCCAGTTCTCGGCCATGGCACAACTGTTCTTGGTTTCCCTCCCTTTTGCCATTGCTCCCATATTTCCTGCAACAAGGGTCTCCAGGGATGAAGATCTACATCGACCCCTTCACTTACGAGGACCCCAATGAGGCAGTCCGAGAGTTCGCCAAGGAGATCGATGTATCCTTTGTGAAGATTGAAGAAGTCATTGGAGCAGGTGGGTCTCACCGTGCCCTGCTGCCCGTCCCTCCCTGCCTCTCTGCCACTCCTGCATGGCCAGACACCCACCTGGAGCAGTTTTCTGCAGGTGCACATGGGAAACCCTCAAGGAAGCCTTGAGACATCAGGCTTTCCTGGGTTTGTGATGGGTTAGGGTGGACAAAGGTTGGTTTCTGCTCTCGGAGTTCCTCTGAGGTGTGAAAGGCTCCATGAATGTTTGCTGCGTGACTGTGGGGCCCCTTGGGATTTCCTACTTGGCTTTTCCATGAGGTAACAAGAAAAAGCCAGATCTCTCTAGTCTGTGCCATATTTCCATCCATATGTATATATACACATGCATGCATGTATCTGTATGTCATCTGTCCTGCTTTTATTACAATTTTTAAATAACTCTGTCATGCTGGTAGAAGAGAAAGTGAGAAGCCGGGGGGAAGCTGCAAAGAAGCAATGAGCTAGTTCGGTCGGGATCAAGTTCAGCAATGTATCAGCTGCCCTTTGCTGCTCATCAAGGCAAAGTGGCTGTAAATGTGGCTTAAATGTAATCCCTCCACAGGCAAATTTTGCCTTGGTGAAGGGAAACCTCTCCTGCTGAAAACGAGAGGATGCTTTCCCTGTATTTTAAATCAGAGGGCAGCAATGAAAACAGCCCAATTATTTTCCATTTCGAGATAAGGGATGTGCAAAAAGGCAACCGAGATCATGAACGCCAGCACCCTCTATTTGAGCTAGTTCTTCAATGTTGATGCTTTTGCTCAGCAAATCCTTCTTGCGGGGGTTTGCAAGAGTGGCCCCAGCCTCTGCTTCTGTAGGTGCTGGGCTCTGTCACCTTGGAGAAGGTTGCAAGCCTAAACATGGCATCAGTAGCAGACTTTGCCCCTTCTAAAGAGGACAGGCAGGTAGATTTGTAGAGGAGAACGTTGTTGGAGGGTTAACTGGCTGACATTTCTTAGCCGGATGGAGATGAAGCAGCTCAGGGTACCATTACTCTTTGTAATGTTTCATGTGGAGGAGGAGGTGGTAGTGGATGGTTTTCCACTTGCAGGGGAGTTTGGAGAAGTATATAAAGGACGCCTGAAGTTGCCCGGCAAGCGGGAGATCTACGTGGCCATCAAAACGCTCAAAGCTGGCTACTCAGAGAAGCAGCGCCGGGATTTCCTGAGCGAGGCCAGCATTATGGGGCAGTTTGACCACCCCAACATCATTCGGCTGGAAGGGGTGGTGACCAAAAGCCGACCGGTCATGATCATCACAGAGTTCATGGAGAATGGGGCCTTGGACTCTTTCCTGCGGGTAAGACGATCTGGGGCCCTGTGGGCTGCTGTTCAGCTGTGGGATTCGGGAATGAGATGTTGGCATCCAAGCCTGTTTCTGTAGCTTGGGAGCTGGTTGCAGTGTGCTGTACGCCCCCGAAGCATGTGTGTTCTGGTGCTGGCATACCTCTGCTTTAAGCCGGCAGGGCAGGGCAGGGCAGCTGGGTAGTCCTCTGGGGAGGTCCAGCATCCTCCCAGGGTTGGGGGTAAGCAGCTCTGGTGCCATGGTGGGGTCTGAACACTCACCCTGTTGCCTGCTCTTTCTGATCACAGCAAAACGATGGGCAGTTCACAGTGATCCAGCTGGTGGGGATGCTCAGAGGAATTGCTGCTGGGATGAAGTACCTTGCAGAGATGAATTACGTGCACCGAGATCTGGCTGCCAGGAACATCCTGGTCAACAGCAACCTGGTGTGCAAAGTGTCCGACTTTGGCCTCTCACGCTATTTGCAGGATGATACGTCCGACCCCACCTACACCAGCTCCTTGGTATGTACCTCTCACAAGTTTTTGTCTTGCTCAGCATCCCCTGCTGCCAGCTAGATGTGGGAGAAGGGTGCTGGACGTATGCCCCAGAGCTTCTACCATGGGTGGGAGCATCTCAGGAGGGTTCCCACCACATAGGCTCATGGCCCAGAGACTCTGGCTGTGGTTCCCACCCATCATCCTTTTTTTACTCCTTTCTCTTTCTCCCTTTTATGAGTTTTCTGCCTCTCTCCTCCCTCAAGCACCTTTCTTCCCTCGGTGGTTTCCAGATAATCCTCTTCCTTCTCCTTCGTGGAGGGCGGGTGCACAGAGGAGTCCCTGGAGAGACAGGGAGATCACAGCATCTGCTGCCAGCACAGCGATGGTGTTTTAACTCCCCCCAGCGCTCTAGGTCTGGTCTGCCTTTCTCTGCTGGAAACTTGTTCCAGGCATTAACTAAAGAGGCAAGCCTAATGGGAGCTCCGCTGTTCCCCAGCCACTCTTCTCGTCCTTAATTAACTCATTCGTAGGTAATGGCAGCCTGCTCTCCCCTCGCTCCCTGCCACCCCAGGGGACCCCTGGCTCCCCACCATGGCCATCCTCATGCCAGTGGGCTCGCAAGACCCTTGGTAGTGTTAAGGATGATCAGAGGAGAAGGCGATGAGCAACCCGTTGGCCTCATTGCTTCGATTAATTAAAAGATCATGCGCTGGGTGCAAGCACAAGGCTGCACTGACTCCTGCAGAAGCAGTTTCTTGGGCTGCTGAGCTGTGCCCAGGCACTGGGGCTGTCTCCAGCCTCCAAAATGCAAAACCCATGGACACGCCTTTAAGGCTGACTTTGGGGTTTGGCCCAGCTGCAGCCCCTTGCTCTTGCCCCCTGGCTCGTGGGACATTTCCCCCCACCCTAGACCTGCCCCGCTCCCTGCCCAGCCCTGTCCTGCAGGCACTGGCCTTTGAGCAGACACCCGTTATTTATTTTTTGTTCAAAGACCCCCAGCAGTAGCTGCTGGGATGAGGCATGAAGTAGCCTTTCTCTCACCTTTAGAGATAAAAGAGATTATTTCATCTGTGTTTTTATTTAATTTAGGCCATAATAGATCTCCCCAGCAGCTGGGAAGTGATGCTGTGCCTGCGATTACATCACTCTGCCTCCCACAGCAGGTTTTTAGCTCTGGGGAAAAGGCAGGAAAAACAACCTAGCAGTTAATTTCTTCATTTGTAGTTATTCAAATCAAGTTTTTTGCCATTCATCCTTCAAGAGCATCTGACGCTTCATTGGGAAGGCTACGGAAAACAATTGCGCTAAATGATTTACAGTGCAATTCTGCCCCAAGTAAATACCGTGCATGTCTGTGGGTTTCCTTCATCCCGTGGCTTTTTTTGCTGTTATTTCAGCGGTGCTTGCCCAAGGAGCAGTCCCTCTGTGCATGCTGCCTCTCTGCAGCATCCCTGCCCCCTTGGCATGGCCTCCAGCCCTTCCTGTCTTGCCAGGAGCTGGGACCTGCCCTGGCTTGATGGGATGGCTTGAGATGCTGAGCCTGATTTTGAGCTTCTGGGAGAAATGTGAGGCTCTCTGCCAGAGGCACTTTCCTATGCCAGTGCTTTCCAAGTCTCCTTTGGGGCTTAAAGGTGTTTTGCTTTTTGCATCCCACTCCAAAAGTGGAGCTGGAAGGACCATCTAGCAGCTGTGGAAGCCCAGGTGATGCTTAGAGGATGCTCTTTGGTTAGACCTCGTTTCCATTGAAGGTCAAGGGATGGGGATACCTGTGGCTGCTTACCTGAGATGAGCACTAGTGGCAGTCCTACATAGTCCTTATCGCCTGATGTCTCCCTGGGAAGGGACCTGGGGACAGGACACCCATGTGCCGGCTCCTGCAGAGCAGCCAGAGTGGGGAGGTGCCACCTGAGTGGGGTAAACCCTTTTGTTTAGCTAAGCCCTTTGTGCAGCTAAACACACACGTCTCCGCAGCTCCCTGCCATCCTACCTGGGTGCCACTCCGGCAACTACCAAAGGACTTCGCTGACCACTGCATGGGGGTTCCGACTCAGTCCAGTACAAGATACGTTTGTGGAGGTGGTTTTGGCTCCTGCCTCCTCTTCCCATCGGGTACTGCCTGCCCACTCCTCAGCGGGGTCCCCAGGGACCAGTGCTGTGTGGGATGGCTCCAGCCCTGGGTCACGGGTGTCCAGGCTCCTCTGCCAAGGGAGCCGTTTCTCAGCTGCTCTCCCATTTTCCCTAGGGGGGGAAGATCCCGGTCAGATGGACGGCGCCGGAGGCCATCGCCTACCGCAAGTTCACCTCGGCCAGCGACGTCTGGAGCTATGGCATCGTCATGTGGGAGGTGATGTCGTTTGGGGAGAGGCCCTACTGGGACATGTCCAACCAAGACGTAAGCACTAGGGGTCATCCACACAGCTCTGGGGTGGTGGGGGGGCCTGTTCCCCAAAGAAAGCCCTGCCTGAAGGGCTGTCTGCTCCTCCCCAGAGCCTCGGCAGTGCTCAGTTTGGAGATGAATCAGGCTGGCGAGTGAGAGGATGCAAGGAGGGAAATTGGGAAGAAAAGCCAGTGGGCTGGTAATTGGACTTCAACAAGCTGCAGGGCCTTTGAAAATGTTCAGAGGGTTTACAAGCGGGGAAAGAGCTTTGGTAGTTGGACTGCTGTACTCCGATGCGATCTGCCGAGATAATGAGTGGCAGCTCTCCGCCGGGAGGAACTGCAGCGCGCAGAGCATCAGAGTGGAGATTAACCTCCGAGAGCCCCGGCTCCGACAGAGCTGGGAGCATCTCCTCCTGCTCCCTTTGCTGATGATCAAATGGGCTGGCAGCTGCCTTCCCGGCCTGCGGCAGGGCTGCCTGCAGCACCTCTGCCCACACAGGCAGCTCAGCTCGGAGAGAGGAGCAGTGGGGGGGCTCACCCCCTGCCGTGGCTGTGGTTTTCCCTCCACGAGCTCCCCGAGTCCCTTGTCCTCACGTGCTGCTTTCTCCCCTGCAGGTCATCAATGCCATCGAGCAGGATTACCGGCTCCCGCCGCCCATGGACTGTCCCGCCGCCCTGCACCAGCTGATGCTGGACTGCTGGCAGAAGGACCGCAACACCCGACCGCGCTTCACCGAGATAGTCAACACCCTCGATAAAATGATCCGCAATCCGGCGAGCCTCAAAACTGTGGCTACCATCACCGCTGTGTGAGTCTCCCAGCACGCGGAGGATGCTCTCGTGTCAGCATCCCAAGCCGCAGCGAAAGGCTCCGTGAGCAGCTCATGCTGCCGGGGGAGGGACAGAAATTCATAAATCATTTGCCAGGTGCCGGGGGGGGGTGTGGGGTTCTGTCTTTGCTCTGCCTGACAGTCAGACAAAGAACATGTAGTTTTCAGTCAAGCAACAGCAATAATTCTTTGCTATTGATTCTTTATGGCGTGTGACGGTACAGGCTCAGTGTCTGCTCTGCCAGTGCCTCCGTCCCTGCGGCTCCCACGGCTGGTCAATGTCAATTCAATGGCTGGTCAAGTCAATGTGCGGGGTTGCAAGGCGCTGCTTGGCAGAGCGGTGTTCCCATGGGACGGGCCTTCCCTGTGGCCTTCCATGTCTCAGGCATGTGCTGGGAGCAAGGCAGTGCTGAGGGGAGCTCAGGGGCATGGAGGGGTGGGTGGGGGAGCGTGTCAGTGCACCAGCTGGGCTCACGTGTGGCAGCCCCTTGGCACCGGCGAGGCTTGTCCCCAGCGGTGTGTCCTGTTGCAGGCCTTCTCAGCCCCTCCTCGACCGCTCCATCCCCGACTTCACTGCCTTTACCTCAGTAGATGACTGGCTGAGCGCTGTGAAGATGAGCCAGTACCGGGACAGCTTCCTGACCGCTGGCTTCACCTCCCTGCAGCTGGTTGCCCAGATGACGTCCGAGTGAGTTGGGTGCCGTGCCAGGGCTGCCCAAAAGCTGGGTGCTGCCTGGGACGGGTTGGGGTTGCAGGGAGGTGGGAAGGTCAGTTCAAGGCACAAAGGAAGGGTGTGAGCATCCATCACACTGGTCAGCAGAAGCAACTGAGTCTGGAGGTGGCTGCATTTGCCATCCAGGGGTTAGCGTGTGGGTGTCTCGCTGATCCGGGTCCCAGCTCTCCCCCAGTGATGCTCACAGGGCTGAGCTTGGGCTCTGTGGCTGTTCCTCTGCTGGAAGGCGTGGAGCAGCTGAGCTTACATCCCTCATCTCGCTTCAAGACAGCAAAACAGATGTAAAGCCCTCAGCTGCCCATTGATACTCCTCCATCTGTCTGCTTTCCAGAGACCTCCTGAGAATAGGGGTGACTTTGGCCGGGCACCAGAAGAAGATCCTGAACAGCGTCCAGTCCATGCGAGTACAGATGAGTCAATCTCCGACCTCGATGGCATGACATCCCTTGTTCAAGGGGAGGGGACGGGGAGGGCATGCAGCGGAGGGGCAGATGTGGGAGGGGAGGAACTGACGGGCGCTGCAGGGAGCATTTGGAGAGGTGCTGCCGCTGCCCGGGGACTGTGACCGCAGACGAAGGATGTTCCTGGGACTCATCTCTAACTGGTGACTTCCGTTCCTCACCAACAGAAGCACACTTACCAATGTCATGGGGAACAGCGTATAAATACATATAAATATGTACAAATCATATATTTAAAAAACAAAACAAACAAAAAAAAACCCAACACAAAAAACAATGAAGACAAACCAATGTGTGTTGGGAAAGCAAACCCAAACCCTAGAGACCAGACTCCAATCCCACCACCACTGAGCAGTGGTCAAAACTGAGAAGGAGGAAGGGGCTGTTGGGGAAGGGAGAGGCATGAGATGGAGCATCCCGTCCGGACAAACCACCTTCCTTTTCTTCTTCCACCCTTCCTCCCTGCCCTGGCCCTCCCTGCTCCCCTCGCTCCCCTCTCTGCTCATGAACCGGGTGGAAGTGTCCTCAGACGTCTCCGCAGCTCCCTGCCATCCTACCCGGGTGCCACTCCGGCAACTACCAAAGGACTTCGCTGACCACTGCATGGGGGTTCCGACTCAGTCCAGTTAATGTCTTCATATTGAAGAAGAGATGTACCTTCAATAGAAAACCTTGGTTTGGTTTTGGTTTTGTTTTTTTTTTTCTCTTTTGCTTGCATTTTTTTTGCAAAAAGGAAAAAAAAGGATTAAAAAAAAATAATAATCCATCCTGGAAAACGGAAAGAGGTGTTCCCGTGTGTGTGTGCACTCGTGCGCGTGTGTACGTTGTCAACCTACCGTGGACTCACTGCTTGTCCATAACCGAAGATCACCGCTGACCCTGTGGCCAGCAGCCGGCCGGTTCCCAGCCCGGGGTGGGGGCGTGGGATTGTACCCGCAGCCCCCAGGAGCGGGAGGTAGCAGGGAATCACCCGGTGGCATAGCAAGTGCTCAGCCTCCTGCAAGCGGGGATGAGAGGATGCCAAGGGCCGGCCAGTGCGGCAGGGACAGGACGGGACCAGAGGAGCTGCCGCCTGGTTGTGACTGGGTTGGTGTCTGCTGGAGAAGGAGGAGAGATGCTCTGGGAAACAGACTGCTAAGGCCTCCAGAGCCTCGGCGATGCGCAGAAGATGGCTATGGAGAACTTTTTTCCCCCCATCTTGTGGACCTGAGGATTTTGATATTGATTTACAGACTTAGGTTTCATGGCTTCAGAGGTAGGTCCATTTGTCTCGTGTGCCTTTCTGTCCATCTGTCCGTCCTTCTCGGTATTTTTCTGCTCGCTTTCTTAAAGCCTCTCCCAGTGATTGTTTCCCTGTTTAATTTGTTTGTTTATTTGTTTTTTGTTTCACCATTGGTCTCCTTTGCAAATTGATCTAGTTAAAATCACTAGATGCGTGTCAGTGTTTACACAGAATATTGTAAGACTGGGCAATCTAACATCCCTCTGTGGATCGCACTGAGAGTTTATCAAATGAATGAACTCTTAATAAGGCTTTTACTTAGATGATTGTGTGTGAGTTGTAATGATCCATCACCGTGCTCTTGCAGGCACCGTGCTGGCAGCAGGCAGCACCCATGTGGCAGGGGGAGCGGTGGTGCGGGCGGGCTGCCCAGCCGTGCCTCAAGGACTGCCAGTTCTTGCCGTAATTTAGTGGTGTGGTGGCTCATACGTGTCAAGAAACTCTCCGTCCTCACGCATCCATCCCCACCGTGGGGATGCCCCACATCTGCCTGCGCCATGGGGGTGCCCTGCATCCATTCCTGTCACGGGGATGTCCCACATCTTCCGGTGCCCCAGGGATGCCCCAAGCCCAGCTGTGCTGTGGGGATGCTCCACATCCATCCACACCATGGGATTGCTCCACATCCATCTGCACCATCGGATTGCCCTACATCCATCTATGCCACAGAGATGCCTCACCAGATTTGTTTGCTGCCACCGAACACAAAGGAACAAGCCCTTCCTCTGCCTGCTACCAGTGCCTGTCCGCATGTTCTGGGTGTGAGCATTGTCCCCCGTGCTGGGGCCCTGGGGGTGCTCTCTGGCTCGGGGGACCCCCGTGTGTCCCAGGGGAGCAGTGCTTGTTTTGGGAGGATGGCAGTTGACACCACCAGTAGATGAAGGACTGGTGATGGGGTGTTCTTGACACCTCCAATTTTATTTCTTTGAATTGTCTAAGGAAGATGACCCACCGCTCTGCTGGAGAAGAGGAAGTAACAAGATGCAGGAATGAGCTTGTTTCAAATCACTGAACTTTCCCCAGAGAAAGAGGCAGAGAAAAACACCCCTTGTTTACAACAGCAGGGACTGCTCCTCATCCTGTCTGATAGATGATCGCTAATACCTCTTGGGATACTCATGGCCCAAATCTGTATTCCAGGATGTTGTCACACCGAATACAACATGCAGATGGAGTGGGTGCCGTGCATACTAATATGCCGCCTCACCACATTGATATTCGCCGGCAGTGAAGGATCCTTTGTGGGTTTTTTTATGATTTCTTTTTTATTAGAAGGAAGCTAAAGGCATTTAAAGAAACGAATGAGAGCGACACAGGCTAAATATCAAAACTCCACCTTTATGACTCCCCTGCTGCGTGTTGCCTGGCCGCGCAAGCACCTGTGAGGCAGCTGGTCCTGCAGCCCCGCTCAGCATCCTCTCTGCTCAGCACCCGGGGCTGGAAGGACGATGCAATGGCACCTTTTTAAACATAAAATCTTTAATATGAAGTGTTCAGTCTTGCCCATCCAACCCAGCAGACTGGGTACCCATGAGTGAATAAACAATGTTGTCCAGGTGCTCAGATGCTTTTGGAGATACAGAGTCCTCCTTTACGTCTTGGTTCAGTTTCCCGGGATGGACGATGCTCATCACTTCCCTGGCCCTCAGCTTGCTCATGCTGCCACACAGCTGTGGACGAAGTGCCGCTACTCCCATGTGCGTGGGAGGGTGGCTGCAGGCAGGTTTCTGGCTGGGGAGAAAGTTGCTCTGCAGGCGTCGGTGTGGGAAGGAAACACATCTGGGCCCCAGGACTGCTGCTGATGGAGCAGGGATAGGCGGAGTGGCACGGTGTTTGCACAGCGCAGGGAATGGGAGGGTCCACCCTGACCTCTTAAAACTTGTGGGATGCCTTCCAAACCCTCGTTACACCCTGATGATGGCTAACTCAGCCCAGCACTCGCCCACTCTTCTTTTTGGCTGGAAGGCAAGGAAAAATGGGGCTGCGGTGTGAGTTGACGGCTGTGTCGGGTCTAGCCTCATGCAGTCTCTCCCATGCTCCGTGGGCTGGGTGAAGATGCTGATGCCATCATCCTTAGAGGTGATGCCTTCCAGACCACCCTCAGCCCCAGAGAAGTTTCGTGCACCACCCGAATCTCACCCATAGGGAGATCAGCAGGAGGTCAGGGCGGCAAGTCCCCTCAAGAGGTGACACATGGCCGCACCAGTGCCCATTGGCAATACCAGGGCTGTTGGTCTTTCCACCTTGATGCTTTTTCCCAGCTGGCCAACATCTGATGCCTCCTGTGCTGTGGCGTGGCAAGTGATTTCCATATCCCACTTCTTCTAACCCGTTCTCTCCACAAAGGTGGCATCTCTGCCTCGTGCTGGGTCAGCAGGGTGAGTCCACCAGCAGTGGCTCAGGGACCTGGAGACATCCCCTCCAGGGTCATGCGAGAGCCCAGCAGCAGGCTGATGGTGCTCAGGGCTGAACAAGGAGACTGAAGGTGGTGCAAACAGCTCCCCTGGGTGACGAGCTGGCCAAGGAGGTCCCCGTCAAGATGATACCTGAGGGAGGGCCACCTCCTCTCCTGCCTTTCAGTAAAAGGCATTTCATCCCAAAGGGAGGATTTCACCAAAAGCTGTCAGTTTTCTATCTGATGGAAAACAAAGGGGAAAGTGCAAAACAGTAATGTTTGATTTTTGCTTTTTCTGGGGAAAAAAAAAGCCAAACATAAAAAATTCAGAACACTTCTAACAGACCATTTTACTTCTTTAGAGCTTGCTCTTTCAAGGAAAAGGTGTTTTGCAAACTGGGAAACTTTTCTGTCCAGGAGTGACAGCGTCATCCCTGTCTGGCCATGACAGCGGAGTTGTGTGTCTTTGGACTGGCCCTTCTTTTCCTTTGTCAGATGCCAAGGAGGAGGCTTTTGCTGGAGTAGGAGGTGCAGGGCACCATCGAAGAGGTGCTGATTAAGTCAAGGCTGGCTGCCAATATTTGCTTCTCTGCATCAACAGGAGACTCGTGGGCCCTTGGCAATAGCTGTGTGACTGCACTGTCCAGGTCATTTAAGAAGTCTCCTGCATTAGTGATGTCATGGAGAAGTGGTCGAGATGCTCTGGCTTTGCCCTGTGCAGAGATGGGGTGTGAAGCTGCAGGCAGCGGTGGGACCTGAGGCAGGAGGCTGTCTCTTACAGCTACTGCTGTGTTTCTGTGGACTGAGGAGTGATGCAGGTTTGGATCCGTTGGGTGCTTTGCCAACACTGAGGGGCTCTGCCAAATGTGGGAAAGAACCAGTGAAAAAAAAAGAAAAATGAAGTCGCTAACTGTGGTCTAAAAATGGAAGCTCCCGTTTCACACCTGATCAGTGCTATGGTTGGTGTTGGAGTTCCTTTCTTCAATCCCAAAGGGAAAGGGATAGCTCAAAAATTTCTTTACTCCCCTCCCCCCCCCCCCCCCCCCCCAAGTTTTGATTTGCACAGAAATAAAAAGAAGAAATAGGCATTTCTGATCAAAGTGAACGCACCCCACAGACCTTTCCTCCAGGCTGGGTTTCATCCATCATACAGGGTCCTGGTGGGTTCATCTGCCATGTACTAGTTCTGGGAGGTGCCCTTTGCTGGTGGACCCCACTGGGACGGATCCTGGTCCCTGGCCACCTCTGCTAGTGGAAACACGGCTGTGACTCCTTGCTCCTCTGGCTGCATCCCATCTCTGCGCTGCACGGAGATGTGGCCGCTCACCCAGGTCACCTCTGAGTGAGCCCACCTCACGCTCACCCTGATCCCATCCTTTCAGGGAAGCGTTTTGCAGTTGTCAGCTTCTCTACGTTTCTATGGCAACTGCAAAAACCTCAGCCCTTTTGTGTCCTTTTTAGTTTTTTTTTGTGTGTCTGTCAGCTTTGTCTTTTTTGCATGTAGCGTTACATCAAAAAAGGGATTTTTGCTACAAAAACCCTTCTCTAAGCTTGGGCCATGGTCTTGGTGTGAGAACTGATGGGTGAGATGGTCACGTCTGGACTGGGTGTTGCCAGCTGGCCTCACATTGCCCCCTCCCTTCTGCGTCCTCCGGTGCCAGCCCTGCTGTGTTGCTCCCCTCATCCCCCCACCAAAATCCCCCTTGGCAATTCAGCTGCATTGTTTCCCCCTGGGCTTTGCCCTGTCTTTTATACAGCCCCATCCCTGGCGGGCTGTGCCATGCACGATGGAGGAGGCAGCAGCAGCAGCAGCTCTCTCAATAGCAGTAATTAAAATGAGATGCTGTGCCACTGCAAGCGAAGGTGAACTCAGCCACTCGCACATCCAAGGCGAGAGGGAGCTTTTGAATGTGGAAGAGCAGAACGTATTAATAGCATTATTATGTGCCTCTTTCTAGAAAAAAAAAAAGGAGTGTATTTTACACCATTTAATGACCTTCGAATTAACAGTTCTTTGAGAAAGCACTTATGTATATTTAATTTTAAATGTTGCTGCAAGTCAGAGCAGGGCTTGCGATGAAAACAGCAGGCAGCTGGTTTTTAAATAAGACCGACAGACCATTATTTCTGAGCCTGTCAGCTTTTGGTGCTTGTAGTGCTCCTTCCCCTAGGAGAAAACAGGGCTGTCGACCCCCCGTCCCCCTTCCCTTCTCCTCCCTCTGCTCCAGGAACTCCCTGCACACAAGCCTGAGCCCTGTGGGATCTCTCCTCTTCTGCTTTCTGCTCTTCTGCAGGGCGATGGCGTCTTCCTGATGAGCTGGTGTGGAAGGTGCTGCTCCGCGCTGTTTGATTCGGAGCGAGGGAAGGGTTGTTTTGGGGCTGGTTTGCAGAGGTCTTGTCGATAAAGCTGTTGCATCCCTGCCTGCATCCCTGCCTGCCATCCGAGGACATCCTTGTGGGAGCCAGGCGAGCATCACAGCTGGCCCATGGCCCAGAGTAGGTCATTGGGCATCACCTATGAAGGTTTATTTTTGCATCACCACCACCTTTGTTTTGTGATGGGGATAGATACATTTGCTTTCGTTAGGGTCTGAATTAAGGCTTTTGCCTTTGATCCATAAAAGCTGCCGATACATTTGAGCCACTCTCTGTTCACTTGGAAATCATTGCACCTAAACATTGAATTTGATTTAAAAAAAAAAAAAAAAAAGAAAGGATCAATCAGTTTCTTAGATGAGGAATGGATTTACAGACCCTGTGGCAGATTTTCAAGCTCTCGGAAGCATTAACATCGCTCCAAGGCCACCTGTCCTTGTTAAAGTGCAGATGGAAATGTGGGTGGTTGGGGCCAGGGTTTCACATCCTGCCTGTGCACTCATCCAGGTGCTGTGTGCCTCCTGCTCCCGTAACGTCCCCTCTGCATGGGGAGCTGCAGGGGGTTATTTAATGCCTGTGTCATCATCTCCTTTGGTGCCTCTTCTATGAAAGATCCTGCCAGGGTGAATGCTGATCTAATTACAGCTTGGGTGCCTTCCAGATTATTTTCAAAGAGCCTGAAGGAGACCTTCTCTGGTACTTCCCAGTGAGTCTCCTCTCAATTTTGGAACAGCCAGAAACTTCTTGAGCGATGACAGAGGAGAAGCAAAGTCCACACTGATGGGACCCCCGTAGTGAGTTGTTTCTTCCCATCGGTGGTTTCTCCATTGCTCCTGTTCTAGCTTATGTTTTCTATAGGATTAGTTTAGGTTGGAAGGGACCTGTCAAGGTCATCTAGTCTAACCCTCCTGCCCAGGGGGAATGGCTGTGCCTGTCCCAGCTGAGCTCAGCCTCCTCCAGACCCTGTCTCTGGGAGGTGTGAGAGCTGCTGTCATGTTGCGCTCTCCCATTTTTGATGCCCTTGGGCTTTGGTTCTGCATCTGTTGTCTCAGGGAGGTCCCCCTGGCTCGTGTCCATGTCGTTGGACCCTGATGGGCTGTGTTGCTATCCCAGGATTGGGCATGGAAAGGAGAGCGGGCATGGCTGCTCTGGTCAGGAGAGGGCCTCGTCTGCTTTTTATGGTGGAAGGGGATGTGAGGTGGGAACCAGGCACTGCCTTTGGGGACTGTAAGTATCCAAGGCATTAAATCTCATCTCTTGGCTCATGTCAAAGAAGTAGATTGGTGCTGGGGAGGAGAGCACATCTGCCTATGGTGACCATGGTGCCCTTCATCTGGGCCTTTCTGGATTGTCAGAGCTGCTCTGGGGACGGTGTCCCAGGGCCATCCATCCACTTTCTCTGGCTGTCCTCCATGGAACAGCATTGTGAGCATCCCTCCAGCCTAGGCAGAGCTGCCCGCTCCCTCCCCATCAGTGTCTGAGCTTCTCCGCTACTTCTGCTCTCCTTCCTCTGGCCGCTGGCATTTAAAACGCCGTGAAGCCCTTGGCTGCCCGTCCCCTGCTGCAGCGGCTGGTTGAGGGGTGTCACCGGGTCCCGGCAGACCCTGACACACAGACAGCAAGCGGTGGGGTAGCCAGCTGCATTGCTGGGCGAGGTGACCGTGGATGGGGTGGCCCTGCTGGTGGCAGAGGCAGGATGGCGCTGAGGGCTCCTGGCCCATCTCTGGGGGGGAGGTGCTGGAGGAGGTTAATCTGAACAAACCAGCCGCCTGAATTTTAAGTGGATTAGCTGAACTCCGTTTGTTCCCAAAACAGATGTGCCCTTTTGGGGCAGATGTGGAAGTGGATTAGGCAAAAATCTACTTAAGGCTGCGTTAATTCTAGATAAGTGTAGGGGATTAATGCCTATCCACTTAAAAAAATTAATTGGAGTGAACTTTTCTCTGTGTCCCCAAGTAAACAAGGCTCGGCAGCTTTCCCCGTCCACCAGCCCCAGCTGTGGCTTTGCTTTCTCTGCTCTCCCAGCCCCACATGGTGCCCAGGAGCTGACGTTGCAGTGCGGGTGAACCTGCTCCTCTCTTGATGATTATCCTCAGGGGTCTCATTAGGCAATTGAACCTTAGCGTGAAGGTAGGGAGGGAGGGCAGGAAAATTACGGTTGCCATCAGTGCAATTATCAATGCTAATTAGCACCAAGCGGGGCTGACGGTGGGAGGTGCAGACCATGCCAAGTGTTGTCTAAGGAGCAAGGTGAGCCTCGCGTCAGAAACGTGGGCTGGGGCCTTGCGGGGGCTTCATGGACAGGTGGCTGCCAAGTGTGCCCACTTCAGTTTGTTTATTTTTCCCCACCACACTTTGGGTGAACTTCTTCCAGATTCCCCAGCCTAAATATTTGGGGGGGAGGGGGAGGTCCACAGCCAGAGGCTGCTGGCAGTCGGGGGCTCAGCCTCCCGCCTTCAGGCTGGGGTTAGTGCCCAGGCAGCAGCGCTGTGTCCCGACCGTGGTGGTGCCTGTATGGGGACGGGGCCCTGGGAGACCCCTGCCCCGCTGTCCCAGGGGAGCGGTGGTGAGGTGTGACTCCCCTTTGCAGAGGGGCTGGGTGAGGGCAGTGGCTGGGCCACGCACGGGGAGGCCGTGCAGGAGCCTTTGGTGATACGGGGATGGCTTTGGGGCGCTCCCAGAGCTGGGGGCAGCTCTGCGCGTGCCGCCATCCCTTTCCCGCTCCCACCTGCTGCTCCCCTTTTCCACGGCAGCGCTCGGGAACGCAGCTGGGTTTGCAGTGCTATCCATCCTTTGAGCGCTTCGGGTATTTGCGGTTCTGCCCAGGCTGCCCCGTTCCCATGGGAGTGGAAGGGGAGAGCGCCCCAAGGCCAGCACGCTGCCTGCACCCCAACCACACTGTTTGCTCCCCTACGGTCGCGCTGGTGCTGATAACACCTTCCCTTATGGGATGCCTTCTCATTTCAGGAATGTGGCCTTTTTATTGCTATTTGTGTGACACCAACACTTACAGGCTGAGATCAAAGCCCTCCGTGCCACGCTGCTTTGCAGGGGCTCCCATGCTGAAGCACAGGGAGGAGGGTGTGCAGTGTGTGGGGTGATTCGGTGGCTGCATACCTGGGGGATGCTGGACCGTGCTGCCCCCTCCCTGTCCTCCCCCAGCTGCTCATGACCTGTCCCTCAGGTCCTTTGGAGTCGATCCTTTGGGATCGGCCCAAATCATCGGTAGCTGCTCCCAGATCATTTTTGCCAGGACGAAGGGGTGAGCTGCAGGCGCCGTGGCAGAGCTGCCCCACCAGCCGCCCTGCCAGGGAAGGCGCAGGCTCCCCAGGGCATTGCAAACCCCCAAACCCTTCCTGGCCCCGCTGCAGCCGGGCGGGTTGGGTGGCTGTGGCTGAATGAGCTGGGAAAGGCCACGGGGGAAGGCGGTGGCAGAGCCGGGAGCAGCGCCCGCGGCCGGAGCCATCGCTCGGCTTCAGCTTTAATGTGGCCAAACCCGCAGCTGATATAAATCACCGTCACCCCACCGACCTGGGTGCAACCACCTTGATTTATGCCGGTCCCCGAGGACCTGCCCGGCTCAGCAGCGTGTTCAGCGTCGTCTGCTGTGCCCTGCATCTGCTGCCTTTTGTAAAACATTATTGGAACTTCTGTTGTCGATTTTTTTTTCCCAGCCGTTTAGCTGTTCTGCTCCCATTAACATTAATGGGAGCTGTGAGACCCAGTCTCCAAGCGAGGCACTGAAAATGGACCCCGGTGCATAAGAAATGCACAGTGATATCTTTTCCCCCAGTTGAAGCTCTTTTTTCTTTTTTCTTTTTTTTTTTTTGTTTTGAAGATAATCTCAATTTCTCTTATTCTTTCTCCCATGCCCCTTTTTCTGCCAAAACACTAAATTACTAAATAAAAGTTTCATTACTACCTGAGTTTGCTAAAAAAACTATTTTCATTCAGGAGAATGATGAATTTTAATAGGACTGAAATGTCAGACACAGCTGGAGTTGTTTTTTGAAAGCAATGGTGTATTTGGAGAGGCAGAGAGACGCCCAGCAATAATTAACACCAGTGAGCCCCAGTTATTGGTGGCCCAGCAAAGGGACACAGCGGTCAATTGCTTTGTTATTTAATGTGGCACCTTTATGTTTCCAAGGTGCAATTGTATATTAAAAGCATCTTTGCCTCTATGAAATGGCTAAATAATGGGATTTTGCTGCTGCGCGGCACTTCTTGGTTGCAGGGTGAGAAGGAGGCACTCCTGGGGCTGCTCTTCTGGTTCGGAGAGCTTCTGGCTTCCCCCCCAGCAGCAGCGAAAAATGGCTATTTTTTTGTGTTACATTGGAAAAAGTGATTTCATGGTGCCTGGTAGTTTGCTTTCGCTTTAGACCGGGGGGATGCTCATATTGCAGGGTGGGGCATGGGGAACATCTTCACTGCTGGGGGACATGGTAACTCTCCCACCCCCAAAGTCAAGTCTCAGCCTCTGCTCTCTGAAGCATCTCGGCTTCACAAAGAAACACGTCTCTTCCATTCTATTTTTTTTCCCCTGAGGAAAAATTGAGAGCTTTCAGTGAAATCATCACTTTTCTGACAGCATATTAATTAATCGCTGCTTTTTGTGGGTTGGTTTTTAGTTTTGGTTTGGGTTTTTTTTTTTAGAGAGGCTGTATCTGTCGTGAGAAGTCTTTGGGTTTCGCTGGGTGCAGAACTCACCGGCCGGGTTGTGGCGGGTCCCAGCTGCGAAGGAGCAGCCTGTGTTTGTGGGGAGGTGCACCATCTCCCGGCACAGGACGTGTTTATTCTCACCCGCTTTTTGTTTCCCTCCCTCTTGCCTTGCAGGGGCGTTGAGTCCAGCATTGCAGCCGGGCAGCAGCACCAGAGAGGGGATTGACACCGGTCCCCAGGGACCGCTCCCCCCACCTCCCTGCCACCATGAGATGATGCTGATCCGGGAGGTGTCCACAGTGCCCCGGCAGCCCTGTCCCCCCCGAGCCGCGGCGTGCCCTGGGCCAGCCAGCCGTACCCTGTCCTGTACATAACCAGTGAGATGTCTGTAAAAGATTTCAACCCTTGTAATTTTTTTTGCCCTCCTCCCCCCACCCCTCCCCAGCCTTCCACCAATTTGTTGATTGTGTTGAAATTGTCAGAGTTTGTAACAGTAACTTTCAGAGAATATTGTACTAAAGAGAAAATTGCACTCAATAAAAATGATGAAATAAGCCTGATCCCTCTCCTTCCTCTTCCCAGGGGTAGCCTTTCTGCTGCCGGTTTCTCTTCAGCTTGGAGCTGGGTGAATATTTGCCATGAATATTCATTTGGGGAACTGGCAGTGCTCCATCGCTCCTTGACTTACCTCGAATTTTGATGTCTATCAGATTTGGCTCTCTGGTTTGTAAATGAAGTGACTTTATTCTCGGCGATCCCTATCGGAGTTTGCTTGCTGCAGAAAGCCAGGAGAAGGAATTTTCTTGGCACGGGTTTTTCCGCGAAGTACGTTTCAAAGCCCTCATGTGCAATCGCTCAGAGAAGCCATGCTGGAAGCACCGACTGGGATGAAAATGCCGTCTGCACTGGGGGAGCGTGGCGGCTCCTGGCTTCCCCTGTCTTGCTGGAGCCTGTCCGTTGAGAGGCCGTGCTCAGCCTGAACCTGGTTGCCTGAAGGATTACTGTAAATGATGTCATGACAATGGATTCTTCCTTTTGCATCAGCTACACTCGGGCATTTTATCCAGCGGGGACCCCACAGCCCATCCAGGTGATGCCACCTGAGGGCAGCTGACCCTGCTGGCACTGGGTGACCCCAGGGAACAGTGTCCCGCTGGCGGCGAGGGCTAAAACGGGAACGTTTTGTAAAGGGATAGGTCTAGAAATACGCAACGACCCCAGGTGTCTGGGGTTCAGAAAGCGGAGCTGCTGCTGAGAGGGCTTTGGAGATGGGGGTGCGGGCTTCCCATGGCCCGTGCTGTTGGGGTGGTCTTACAGGGAGGGAGGCGGCCGCTGGTTCCGCCGCAGCTGGGGCTGGCACGTCCCCCCGCGCCCTGCTGCCCTGTCATCTCAGATCAGCCGTATTGCTGATGCGGGGCTTTCTCACGCCTGCTGTCGGGAGGTCTCTGACTTCTTGCTGGTCTCCAGGGCCATTAATTGCTGGGGGGAGGGGGGTACTTTAGGGGGTTTTGAGCAAGTGAGTTCCACGTGCTCGCAGTGACGGCTCCAGGTCCCTGCAGGCAGGACTCTGCTGCCCTGGGCTCACACGCACAGTGAGCTTTGCCTCACGCTGTATGCAGGGGAAGAATGGCAACTCCAGAGTAACTGGGGTTTTGGATGTTTTGGGGATTTTTTTTTTTTTTTTCCAAGCCCATCTTGACAAATGAAACCAGAAGTGCCTCTGCCATAAAAATCCAGCCTCCTGGCAGGTCTTCGGACATGCAAGATGCAAACAGGCAGCGGCTGATGGAGGGCAGAGCTGAAATTGTTTGTGTGTATTTAATTGAGTAGAGACTTGATTTAATGGGGTACTGGTGTGGTTTAAATGAACATTCATGTTTCTTGACCCCCCTGGGATTTGGGGCGCAGGGAAGTGTATCCCTTAGACAGGTCGCCCCAAGGTTTTCCCCTTAAGTAACCTAAAGACATCTACAGCCTGTGCTTAACATTCCCAAAGTAGCTTGCCTGGGAATAGCCTTTTAATAGGGTCTGGAGGAGCCCTGCTGACAGTTTGATGCTTTAATGGGCTCGGAAGGGCGGCAGCTGCGCGGGGTCGCTGCCGGAGCCCGGAGCCGCTCAGCAGAGCCCGGCTTGGGGCTGGTCCTGTGCTGGCCGGCAGCATCCTGGCCTGGGGCCGGCCAGACGGACCCTCACCTCCCTCGGACCGGTGCATACAGCTGCGGGCTCTGGCCCCTCTGTCCCTTTTCCCAGCCACCAGTTTCGCCTGCATCCCAGCTGGAATGAGATGTCATTTACCCAGGCCCCACAGAGTCCAAAAAAACTTTCCCTGAGCTTTGAATATAGACACAGGCGGCTGTCACAGCCGAAGCAGAGACTAACTCTTAAAATGAAAAATCTTTCCTTCATGGCTCTCAGGTTTGAAAAATGGAAGCAGCATGTTGGCTCCAATTACTCTGCAGCAGCTCCCAGAAATTTCAATATACCTGATACTCTGACACACCAGCTTGATGCCAGCCTAACTCAATCACCGTCAGTAGAGTAACTCCTGATTTACACCACTGCAAGCAGAAAACTGAGCCGGGACTGCTCTCGACACGGGAGGCACGATGCTCCGTGGGGTGCAATGGGGAGGGCTGCCCCCGGCGGGGTTCAACTGGGGGGTCTGGTGGAAGACACTTGCTCTTACTCCATTGCTGAGGGGCAAGCTGCTCCCTGCAAACAAGGGAGAGCTCTGGGCTGAGGACAGCCCTGGCCAGGAAGGTATCGGCTGCGCAGAGACGTGACAGTGAAGGAGGGGGAGGTCTGAGGCACACAGGTTCCCAGTCCTCTCCCACCTCCCCTCCGTCCTGCGCTTGGCAATGAAAGACAAATAAAAGACAAGCCCAAGAGGACTATAGGCTAAATTGTAATTGGAGCAATATGGTCCGATTATAAAGTTATGTGCCAACCCGCGTTAAATGACATCATCTGCTGGAATTACTGGAGATGCCACACGCCTGTTAAAAGTGCTGGGTTTTTCCTGGAGGATGGAGCCAGGAGGACTCGGATGGAGCAGGGCTGAGGCTGCTGCTGTGTTGAAATCTCCTCCAGACCCTGTGGGAGAGGTTTTCAGGGATGCTTTTGAGAAAGCCACCTCCTGTCGCCAGCCAAATTGCTTGTTTATCAGGTCACACCACATACACCTAAGTGACATGCACCGACGTGTGTGTGCGTGCACAGCCACACACATGCACAGCTCGCATCCTCCCTGCGCCCCAAGGTGCTCAGGACAGGGCAGGATTTACTCCATTTAATTGCTTCTGGCTGGTTTCCAGTTACCACCTTGATTAAAACTGCATGGCCACCCAAAAGCCAGTGCCAGTGCCAGGAATTGAAACCCCCAGCTCTGTTCCAGAGCTGGTTGGGCAACTCCTTGATGCGATTGTTTCTGCTCACGCTCTGGCATGAGGACATCTGCACATCTCCGCGCAGGGATTGCCCGCAGCATCGTCTATGTGGCACCCTTGGGCATGATGAGCAAGGAGATGAGCAAATCGATAGCAACAGCTTTGGCTTGCAACACCTCTCCTCCGCAGTGGATTTCTCTGGGCATTTTGCATGAAGCCCCCTTTGCATGAACATGCTCTCACCAAGCTAACTGAGCAAAGGGGTCCACCTCCTGTGATTTGGGCAGGAGGGAAGGCAGCTTTGAGCTGCTCCTCTGCTGCGAGCTGGGCTCCTCTGCCCCCGCCCTCAGCAAGGGAGAGGATGCAGGATGCTTCCCTGCAGGACCAGCCCTTTGGCAGCACCTCTCACACCTGCCTGGCTCTGGAAGAGTGGGCAGTGCTTTCTGCTATGAGGTGCACCAGGGTGCTGGTGTTAACCTGAGTGGGAAATCATCTCTCTGCTGTCACCCCATCCTTGGGGACTGTCCCTGCGGACCTCCTGGGGATGCTGGTGCTGCCTTGCTAGCCCCCCTCCACCCGGCCTGGCAGCAAAGCAGCAGTGCAGGTGGGGCTGGGGAAGGGGTTAGCCTCAGCCCAGCTGGCCTAGGAGCAGCAGGGCAGCCCTTATTTCTGGTTACCACAGGCAGGCGGGCTAAAGGCAGGGGCCAGCGGCTCAGCGAGGAGCCTGTCGTGCTGCTGCACCCTGCGTGGCACAGGCTGCTGCCCACTCCCCAGCCAGCCGGCGCTGAAGGAACGTGGAAAGCGCAAAGCTGGGCTCCCCAGAACCCCAAAGTACTGGTGCTGCCTGGCTTGAGACCCCTCACATCCAGGCGTGACGAGGTGGTCATCCATTTCCCCAGCTGAGAGGATGTTTTGCCCTCCCTGGACCTCTGCCGCACTCGGCACACGGCGCTGGAGCTGCTCCCAAGCCTTTTATCTCCCGGCGCCACGCGCAGCCCATGCATTATTTACCGCGCGCCTTCCCAGCACAGTGCTGTACTCCGAATTATTCATTTCCCTTGTGGGCTTTTTCCATGGCTCTCTAATCAGAGTTTCTTAGTTCTTTATAAACACTAATGAATTTATTTCCCGATGCCCTTATGAGGGAGATGGGGTATTATATCTTAGTTATGCACAGTGAGTTTGAGCGCAGATCTGGGAACTTCAAAGCCAAGTAGGCACCCTGGGAGGCCAGGAGCGCCGCTGTGCCGTGGGCTGGTGGTGTTTGGCACCAGGCGTGTTCAGAGCACCCTGCCTGCAGCGGCTGTGGGCACTCAGCCGGTGCTGGGTGTCCCAGCAGGAGGGTGGATGATGCTCACCCAAGAGCTGGCCCCCGTCCTGGTGGTCCCCACTCAGCCTTCATCCCAGCGGAACCTTCCTGCCGGCAGACCCACCTTCCCTCCTGTATTTAGCATTTATTTGACTGCTTGGCTCTGCAAACGTACAGGTGCAATAGCACGTGTGGTGACTCCACCACGGGACGGCTGCCCGTGCACTCGCGGAAGCCCATCTGCCTTAAAGCTGCAGAAGAGGGTGCAGCGTGGCACGCCGACCAGGTCTGCAGTGGCTGCCCAGCTTCGTGTTCAACAGGGGCTTCTGCTGGAAGGTGGCCGAGCCTGTTCTTAACACAGCTCCTGTGTTGATGGGTGAGGGTCACCGGGCAGCACATGGACGCAAGTTCTTATCCCAAGTGTAACCAGGTGAAGCATAAAACCACTTCAGTAGCTTCATCCACCACTGTGGGATTTTTTTTTTTTCCCCAGGACAAGACAGGGAGAAACCCAAAAGGTTATTTGTCTCGGACTTGCTGTGCCCAGCACAGGCACGAAGCTCAGGTTTGTCTGTAGCTGTAACCACAGCCCAGGGCTCGCCTGGGGTGCACCGGGAGCTGCCTGGAGTGCAGCAGCATCCCGTCCTAGCCTGCTCCCTGTTCTTCTCTGCTTTCTGAATCGCATCAGGGGCCACAAGCCTTATCTGTTGCTCTGTGGGACCTCTTTCCCGGGCACTGTGCCCTTCAGTGCTCCTGCTGCCCTTGGGCTCCTTGCCTTCCCCAGCTATCCATGTTCCCTTGCTCTTCAGGTGGCCTCACACTGTGCTGAATCAGCATCTTTCTGCTGTGCTCAGCTCTTGTTTCCTTGTGCAAGGGCTGCCTGCCGGGCCCTTTTCTTTTAGATTTTCCCTCCTGGTAAGCCCCAACTGACTTGACCAGGGATGTGGAGAGAAGCAGTGCGTACCAGGGCAGGAGATGTCAGGTCAGCACTGGTTTCTAGCTTGGGGAGGATTTATTAACCGAGGTGCGATGCATGCGATAGCCAGGATCCAGCTCGGGGCTGGGAGCGCTGAAGCTGCTCACGCAGCCCTGGGCTGTGCTAATCAGCCCAAGTGACAGCAAGGTCGCCTCCGAGCCCAAGCTAATGAGCCCAGGCGGGCTGTGCTGCGGGGGCGTCAGCCTGCAGGGTGCCGGCAGGGAGCTGCTGGCCTCCACAGGGCCACCACAGGCCGAGTTGTCAGCAACTGAGACCCTTCTTTGCTGGAAGAGGTGGCTGCATCCCCCAAACCCAAGGAAGCCTCGCAAGGAGCAGCAAACACCCATCTCCAGCCTGTTCTCGCCAGCAGTGTGAGCGCAGCTCTGCTGCTGCATGCACGGTGGGTGCTGCCAGCCCGCACAGGGGCAGATTCGGCTCCTCTGCAGGAGCCTCCTGCATGTGGTGGGTGACTTGCCCCTCGTCCCCATGTGCCTGGGGTACGAGCCTGCCCAGGGAGGTGGCAGCTGGGTCCCACACTGGTATTACTGAGCCTTTTAGCAGGGCTTGTAGCAATAGGACAAGGGATAACGGTTTGAAACTAAAAGAAGGAAGATTCAGACTACATAGAAGGAAGAAAATTTTCACTGAGGTTGGTAAAACACTGGAAGAGGTTGCCCAGAGAGGTGGTAGATGCTTCATCCCCGGAAACATTCAAGGCCAGGTTGGATGGGGCTCTGAGCAACCTGGTCCAGTTGAAGATGTCCCTGCTCATTGCAGGGGGGATGGACTAGAAGACCTTTAAAGGTCCTTTCCAACTCAAACCAGTCTATGGTTCTGTACTGAGCCTCCAGTGTGCCAAACAAAACCAGATGCATCCAGCAGTGTGTGGAGGAGATCCAGCCCTGTGTGTGCCCACTAACATGATGAATGGGGAACAAACCTTGTACTGTTCAGGGGAAGAGTCTGAGCATCCTTCCCGTCCCAGCCTCCTGTCTCCCCATAAAATGCAAACAAATATCCGTCTCCTTTCTGAAGCTGGACCTGGCGGAGCCTTGGCTCCGGGTGAGCTCCGGGCCAGCCCGCGGCTGTGCTGTCTTGGTGTCACACCGTGTGCAGCTGTTCCGCCAGCAGCGCACCCGTGATGCTTCATAGCTCCAGCACCCGCCCTCCCTCTTTCAGCAAAGCTGCCTGCGAGACGCTGCTCTCGTTAGAGCAGAGACACCCATACGATAGCCATGACAAGCAGCAATTATTGCACTGACAAAATAAAAGTTTTGAGTTGTTTTGCAAATATTTTTGAAGCCCCGATACAGCAGCAGAAGTAGGCGTAATTACACATAAAAATGTATCTCCTTTATAGTCTCTTAATTATCTACTCAGGTGAACCATAATTTGAGGGGAAAAGCTTTAAATCTGTTCATTTCTAATAATAAAAAATGAGGTGGGAGAGTGTTATTTTAATGTAATTAAGAGAAGATACGGCTGGATGGATGGGCTAGACAGCAAGGTTCTGCTGTGTGCTCCAGAGCCCTTGGCCTCTGCTGCCTTCCCCATCACCGCCTTTCTCCCCATCGCATCCTTTCTCCTCGCTGGGCAGTACATTACACTGTGGCACCAGTAAGTTCCTATCCACGTGTGGTGCCGATACTGTTATGTGCCAGTATGAACTCTTGTGACCCCAGCTTTGCCAGGACCTGCCCTGTGAAGCCTGGGACCACCCCGGGGGCTTGTCTGCTCACCAGCCACATCTCAGCAGAGCCCCTGGAGGCACAGAGAGCTGTACTGGGGGAAGGGGATGGGGAAGGATGAGCCAGCTCGCAGGGCAGTGTCTGTCCAGGGTGAAAACCCTGCAGGAACACTTGGGATCAGATGGGTTGGGAAGCTGAGAGTTAGCACTAGTGATACTAAACCTAACAGATGGTCTGTGCTATTACTCCATCTTCTTTCTTCCCACTGTGAGTTTATTTTGCTCACTGGGTTCATCTTGTCTTTCAAACAGAGAACCCCTTGGGGACCAGACAGGCTGCCAGGACTTTGGGATTCCTTGCTAGGGACCAAGGTGCCCACACCAGTGGTGGCAGCGACGTTGCTCCAAGCCGAGTCCTGCACTAAATCTGGTTCCAGGGATGTAACTTCTGCCGAGCATAGGCTTGATGGCAACACTAACTGCTAATTGTTTCCTTCCCCCTCTGCCACTTCAATTTCTGAACTGCTGTCAGGTAAGGCACCTTTTAAAATAAGTTATTTCCATCCAGTCTGCTGTAATGCACAGCTTTCCAAGAGAGAAACGAGTGTTGAACTTTATTTTTCATATAATGGCTCCTCAGGGCCCCAGATAAGATCAAAACCTGCCTCTTTTGGGCTGTGGGCTCCACAAGCGTGGTATGTGTCCTGCAGAGCCTGCAAGCAGAGTAGACAATCCATCTTCTGGGGAGGAAAGCCAAGGCACCACGGGATAAGGTGACTTTTCCTGGAGTCTGAAGGCACTCCGGCCCCGGGATGCCACAGCTGCTCGTGTAAGACACACAGCTTCTGGCGCTCGTATCTCCCAGGGACCCAGCTAGCAAACGGGGAAAGCCAGGTTGTTTTAGCAACGCGTGTGCTTTCCCAGGAAGGCAGAAGTCCTTGCTGCCTATCTGTGCCACTCCTGTTATCGTGAATGTCAAGCACTTTACAAACAGAGGTATTAAATGTCAGATCCTGTTCCTTACAAGCTCTGCTTGTAATTTGAATGCTCAGACATGCTCCGTGGTCAGCTCGTTCCCGCTTCCTTCCTCCGGTAAGTGGTGTCCCTTGTACCACAGTGCTTTAAGGAGAGGCCATGAAGCCGTGCTCTTTACACTGCTCTGGACCTTCACCCCAATGTCTTCATCTGCCCTCCCCAATATCTGAAAATACTTAGGACCACATCTCCACCTGGTCCTCTGCTTTAGGAATGGTAACCTGCATTTTGGGTGAGGTGTTCAGATCCCAGTGACTCCAGTATCCCTCTGCACTGGTCCCTTTAATCATCAGCCCCAAGCCTTCCTTGCAGCTGTGTCCAGGTGAGAGCTCCTCTCCTCAAAAGGCTCCAGCCTAAGCACAGTTGCTCCAGGATTTCTCGCATGGTTTTGCCCTTGTTTTTCTCTTGGGTAAGTGAGATGAGGCATGCTGCAAACTCTCTTGTGGTTTCTTTCCCTTCCTGGTTTTCTAGCAGTTCTCTGTATTTGCTGTCATCTGGAATAACACCGCTGCTCAGGGTGGCCCAGCAGTGGTCTGGTTTGTGCCCTTAGGGAGGTAACAGGGCTTCCCTGTTCCTATATTACTGCATTCCCCCTTGGTGTACGTCCAGACACTGTGTTAGTCCCTTCCCCACGCCTGGCAGTGAGAATGGCCACCATGGCTGCCAGCTTTCTGGTTGCTTGTCCTTGATGTAAAATCTTTCCCCTACGAACAAAGAATGTGCCAACTCCAAGTACACGGGTAACATAAAATGCTAAGCTATATTCCATTTGGTGCGTTTGAGATGAGGGTTTTAATTTGCACTGTGGCACTGACACAGTAAAATAATACATAAAACACACATAATAAACTAAAGCAAATACTGCATGCTGGTGCCCAGACATTTGGAACTTGCTGCATGCTCAGTGCAGGCTAACAAGATGCATTTTAATAATTACAAATGAACCTGTGGCCAAAAGAGCCTTTACTGAGCACACCTGTAATGAATGCTGATGCTGCCGTTCCCCACAGAATGCTGATAATCGCATTTGCTAGTGCATTAGAGCTGATTTAGGGGTAAACAATAGCTTCCCTCTGAATTTGTTTTACAACCTATTGACTGTAGCAGGTAGCTTTTTCTATTATTGAAATATTTGTAAATATTTTACCAGTCCTTCACACTGCGGTTGTTTGGTTTTTTTGTTGGGTGGATTATTATTTTTTTTTTGTTTGGTTTTGTTTTTTAAATTTTATTATTTATTTATTGTGAATTGACAGCGTTTGTGTTCACCCTCCCTATAACCCAAGGAGCTCATGGTTATTTCCCCCGTCTCCATCCTTTGTTAGAATAATTGTTCTTCCCACAGTGACTGCCGCGTGGTTTGTAAGCTTATTTCAGGCTCAACTGTGGGGATTAGTGATAACACTGCCTATTGTACAAAGGTTCATATTATTTAAAATTGGAACTAGAACAAAGGCAATTCAATTCCAGTTCCTTGCTGTATGGGTAAAATAGCATTTACTGACACTGTCCAGGAAATGCAAGGTATGAGCTGAGTTTCTGCCTGTCTTGGGGCCAGTGAAGGGAGATAACGTGGCTGGGCAGCCTCTGTCCAGCACCAGAGCTCGGGCAGGAGGGGAGAACGGCTTCTCCTTGGGTTGCCCCATCCCTGATGGTGGTTATTAATGCCTTGTTGAGCACGGCCCTTGACCTATAGATCCCCGCGTAGCTGGTGCAGCAGGAAGGGGACAGAGCGTTGCAGTGGAAACGCTCAGGTTTTGATTTCTCTTCCCAGCTTGCTGGAAACTTGCAGTATTGTAGGGTCATGGGGCACTTCAGTAGGTCCGTGCCGCTGACTAAGAGTGGGGCTGGGGCTGCTCCCGGCTCCGGTGGTCGCAGATGGCTTCAGGCACACCACACCACTGTCGCTGGGCTTCTGCCAAGCTGATGGCAGGGAGCCTGAGCTGGCAGCCCCTTCCCCTTTCCGCACGGCCAGTGAAACAAGCCCAGGTCTCCAGCAGACAGCCCGTAACGTTTATATGTGCTTTAAGCATATATGGGCTGATGCCAGGAATTCTTGCAAGAATGTCTTAGGTGGAGTTTGTGTCCTCTTGGTGCCTGCAGAGCTGGTGTCCTTGGGCATCAAGTGCCTCTCAGGAGGCTTCTCCTGGCCTGGGTAGAGCAGAGGAGCTCGTGGCAGGGCTGCATGGTCATCCTGTCCCTTGTGGTGGGGAAGGCCGACAGCACAAGGAGGCCAGATTGCAGGCTGGCCTGGCAGCAGTGCCTGCCTCTCTTGGACCTCTCCCTCGGGATTACGCAACCCTCTGCCCCTGGCAATTCAAATCTTCACTCTTTAGATTTCATTTTGACTTGGGATTCAAGGGATGAAGGAAAGACATTGCTGTCTCTCCTTCCGTGGAGCTCCTACAGCCACTGAGGTTCTTACTACCATATTTTTGTAAGTAACGTTCAGCCCTGTGCTCAGCTCTCCCTCCACCCCGAACCCCCCAGGGCAGCCTCAAAATCCTGCACTCCATCCGCCCCGCGTGGTGCTGCTGACTTCTTCAGGCTGGGAGATGCTCAGTGTGACCTGCCCCGGCCACTGCTGCTCTGTCACCTGCCCATCATCCTCTCCTACCTCAGCAGAAAAAGGAGCAGAGAGCGTGGGGTGTGCGTGTGTGCACAGGGGGCGGTGAGAAACCCCAGATACACAAAAGCTGAAGGAACCACCAGCAGCTGTAACCCTGGCAACTGTGTCTCAGGATTTGAATGTAATTATACCTCAAACGTGATAAACACTTCGAAGGACTCCTTATGTGGAGATCATACTAAACAAGTCTTTGAAATTACCCTCATCGAATATTGATAGAGGGAGAGTTTGTGGGGTTTTTTTTTGTTGTTTTGTTTTGTTGTTTTTTTTAAAAAAAAAAAAAAAAAGAAAGAAGGAAAAGAAAACAGGAAAAAGAGAGAGAGAGAAGGTGAATCCTTGTTGTTGGCCATGGACTGTGGGTTGAGGAGGATCTGTTGGTTTATCACCACGGTGCAAGCCCCACCAAAAGCTCCAATGCACAGCAAAACTAAAAGCAGGAGTGGGGGAATAAGAGAAATAAAACCATCGGGTGAGGCAGTTGTATCGATTGGCATTTTGTTTTATGTTTGGCATTCAGGAAAGGGATCCCAATAAACACCATTTATCATGCCCGGCCAAGGCAGTGAAGGTTTAATTGCTGCAGGGGGGAGAGCGGGTGGCAGAGAAGGGGCGTTGCTGAGGGTCCGTCAGGATGGAGAGTTGTGCTGGTCAGCAGAGCACTGAAGACAAGGATCTCCTCCCACCTGTGGGCTTGGAGATGGCAGGGAGAGCGTTTTCCATAGGGAGAGCAGGTTGCAGTCCCAGGTTGTTTTTGGCACCTGTGGAGCAGAAGGCATCCCTGGGAGCGGTGGCATTGGCTCCATGCCGCAGCTGTGCCACCATGCTCCGGCACTCATTTCTTCTTGCTGATGCTCATCTCCTGCCAGCATCCTCTGTCCTTGGAAGAAGTTCTCCTGGGACCTTCCCTGGCTCTGGTAGTATGCAAAGGGAGGGAGCTGGGCTGCACTGCTCCATTTTCACCCTCTCCTTAAGCCTGGTAGGTGCGAGAGGTGTACTTCTTGGAAACAATAGCATGAGTTGTGTTGGGACTGGCTGTTGTGTTCAGCAGATGCCCTGTCAAATGCTTAGAGGATGTTTGGTGAGCACAGCGGCTTCTTGTCTCTTGAATGATCTCCCAACAACACGTGGGACCGGGAACAAAATGGGCAAAGAATCACTCCGCACAGAAAAAGGGAGCAGCTAAAACTTCATCGGAACAGAGGCTATGGAGATGTGGAGGAGGACAAGAGAAGAGGTAAACAGCTCTTCACTCCGGCTCTGCAGGCAATGAGTGTCAGGAGAAAAAAGGCTGGAGAGAGCTAACTTTGTTGAATTGCTAGTTGTGAGGTACTTACTGCTTTTGTGAGTTTACGTTTGAAGCAGAAAAAAAGCAAACAGCTGAGCACGTGGGTGCCCTTGCTGCAGTTTTGGTTGTTGTGAGTGTTGGTTGCTTGACTGTAGCTAACCGCCACTGGGACTGACAGAGACCTGGGAGGTAACGGTGTGTTTACCCTGGGTGCTGGGGTGGTATGGCGCTGGTGCCGATGCCCTGTATTGCTTTCATGTGACTGTAGGTTTTATCCCTCAGTAAATGTTTGCAGAGCAAACCTGAGCAATAGAAAAAGAGGCAGCAGCTGACGTCTTGATGGGATCTATCAGCAGAGCAGTGGCCAGCACTGCGGGCAGGGGTGACTGAGAGCAAATGGGATGCTTCAGCGTTGTAGTGTGCATGATGGGGCTACCAGCCTGGAGGAGAGCTGTATGTACTTGGTGGCAACCTCCCCCCTGCCACACACGCCCTAGAGCATCATTGTTTCTGGCAGGCCTGGCTGAACCTGCACTTAAAACTGCCTCTTAGCACTCTCAGAAGGGACCTGGCAAACACCTCCCGAGCAAGAAGAAAACTGCTTTTCAGCTCCAGCCACCCAGATCTGCAAAGTCAATCTGACACCAAGAGGCGTGCCAGGATAGAATCTCCTACAATCGTTTAGGAGATTGAGTCCAACCGTTAACCCAGGACTTCCAAGTCCACCACTAACCATGTCGCTAGATGAAGGTTTTACAGCCTGTCACCAAACAGGAGTGGCATGCAGCTGAAACTATACAACATGCCATTGGTGCGGTGTCCCCAGCTCTGTGCCAGGGCAAACATGCAGCCAGTTCTGTTTGCTGGGAACAGCGGGCAGAGCTGTGGTGCACACACTAGAGCCTTCTCAAGCACTGCTGGCCGGTTAATGGGCTGCTTGTGAACAGCTGGAAACCCCTGTAACACCAGTGCTGAGCATTAGTTACTGCTGGTGTAGCTGGGAGAGGGAATCAGAGGGAACCGCATCTGCAGGATTTTGCCCAGGTCCTTGGCAGGCTGTGGAGGGTGGCTCTGTGCAGCACATCAGCTGTGACGCGGGCTCGGAAAGCGGCAGGTCTGTGGGACTCCGTGGCACTGGGCGATGATTGCTGGACACCATGTGGTGTGGCCAGGGAACGAGCCGCAGGCTGTCTTCTGAAAAGTATTTTACAAGCGCTTTAAAGGAAACTGCGTTAGACCGATGGCTGCGCTGCCTCCTGCACAGCTGCTGTCTGAAGCAGCTTCCCAGCCGAGAACAGGCTGGGGTGGACCCTTGTAGTGTGTGGTGGTGACCACCTGCTCTTAGCTGGACCACTGGAGAAGGGTCTGGACAGCATTTTGTATTTGAAGTCTTTGAGGAGGGATCCAGATGGTGTCTGCATCTCCTGTCTATCGGGGTAAAAGTAAACAAACAAATAAATAAATAAATACATCAGTCAGACCTCCCCACTAAAATTATCATAAATTCCCCTTTCTGGAGCCTTTGGAAGGGATGAGGGAAGTGGGGATCCTATGCAGCACCCCTGGAAAATGCTCCTGCCGTTGGCAGAAGGCGTCAAGGGCTGTGCAGATCCTTTTGAAGGGAGAGTTGCTGCCTCGTGGAGCGGTGAGAGGTACGAGCAGGAGGGCATATGCGGATGAACATCACCCAGGGTGTGTCCAAGGAGGAAAAATCAGCTGAGGTTAAAAACGATGCTTTGACCTTTTGGAAATGCTGTCTGTGTGAGGAGGCTGGGGTGCGGTGCATCATTTAACAGAACAGCCGAATTCTTGGGCTGAGCCCAGCAAAGAGTATCCCAGCAGAGGAGCTGCTGCTTCTAAGAAGGCTCCCAGATTTCATGCTTAGATGGTTCCTTTAAAGGTTAATTCTCACTGGCAGCATCTGGAAGGAAACCTGGAGTGCTCAGGGGGAATTCGACCTACTACAAAGGGACTTCATGTCTGTGGGTTTTTTTGGTCTTTGTTTTTTAAATGTTAAAATTTGCTTTCATTCATTTCTTAAGGGAGGGGAAAAAAAAAATACCCAACCAAACCCCTCCAAGCTTGCCTCCAAGTGCTGGGGCACAAAGAGACAGCCATTCCGGAGTCGGTAGCAGGGTAGACTGCGCTTCCTCCTGCTCCAAGGTGGCAGAATAAAGAGCTCCTGCAGTCATCTTTTTTCTAAGAGTTGCATTGTTAAAACCTTCCTTAGGGAAATCCAGGGAGCGTAATTGCTCTGGTCTGACTCTGCCCGCTGAGCTGCTTGAATTAAGTGGGTGTTTTGGCATCCTGAGCAGAGCCTTGTGGGAAGTGACCTTCGCCTTCCGCTGCTGCACTCTGCAACCTGCCGCTAATTAGGATGGAGAGAGCCCTCCTTTGTTTTCAAATACTAGTTTACCTCCGTCTTCGCTTTCTGCCGGGAGCTGCCCGGTATGACTTGGTGCATAATGAACGGGGCACAGCAGATGGTAGTGCTCCAGCACCATGAAACACTACTTTTAACACCAAAAGCTGAGCGGGAGGGAGAGGCCGGGCTTTGAGCCGCTTGCCGAGTCTATTCACAGCAAAGCCTCTCATTAGCCAGCGTCAGAATTAACATCTGAAACGATGCTTTGTTTAAAAAAAGAAAAGAAACAAAAAAAGAAAAAAAGAAAAAAAATAATTTCCACGGCTGCTTTCATTCAGTATTTGCAAACTTGGGAGGCTGGGATGAGGAGGTGCTTTAGCGACATCAATGCGAGGGGCATTGCTGAGGTCTGCGGAGATGTGCCGGATTTGGGGCAGGTGTCAGGCTGCTCCACAGCCCCTTGAAAGAGATGGGCTTCGCCTGCTCTTGGCACCATTTACTCAGGTCATCTCTCTGTACTGGTCTGAGAATTGCCTTGGCTCTGGGCACTGGTAAAAGGGCGATGAGGAATTTCTGCCTTTTGGAAAGCCCCTTATTTCCAACCTTAAAAATAAAAAGAAAGGGACAAAGATGAAGTTTTCAAAGGTAAAACTCAGCACCTCCCCTTCAGGAGAAACTGGAATATGGGGCACTTAGAAGGTTTAAGCCAAATTTGCTCTTAAAGAGGATTAGTTAAACTGTGTTAAATTTTTATGTGAATGCCTCCATTCAAATGTAATCCAGTTTATCGTAATTTGCTTTGGAAATGAGTTTGGTAAACCCAATTAATGTCACTTCAATTCTGAATGAGAGCACCCCGTAGGGATTTGCTAACTTTGAAGTAATCCGCTTCAAATTCACACCTTCAACTAGTATGTTCAAACTTCACCTAGTGCTCCCTGTGAGATAGCAGTTAGCCACATCTGGTGACAAGCAAACGTGCCCACAAGGAACCAGAGAAATTTATTTGGATGTGTGAAAGATGTCTGCCCACTCTCTAGAAATATGTAGAGCCCAATTCTTCTGAGACATTTTGGATCAAGGGAATCCACTGCAAAAAGCAGCGGGCCCATGAGTTAGTTGAGCAGCAGGTTGGAGATGTAGGCTCCAGAGAGGTCCCCTCTCAGGAGGACATCTATGCAAGTACAAAATCCCACATCTTCAGGCAGTGGCTGCTGCTACTGCAACCCCTGTCGCAGCCTGCTAGCACATGTAGCTCATCCCTTGGAGACCTGTGGTCCTGTAGCACAGGAGCCCGTGGGGTGGGAGTTTGGAGGCAATGCATGGTTGGCTGAAAAAGCAGCTCCTGACCCCTTGATGGGCAGAGGCCACCCTCTGGCTGCCCAGTGGTGACCAAGGGCGTTGCTGTGGTGTGGCCAGCACAAGAGCATCTGGGAGAAGGAGCCATCAACCTCCCAGCCTTGCCATATGGTGGTTGTTGGGAGCAAGCCTGTGGCAACCCCTTCTCTTCCCAAAAGTAGGAGGAAGAATGCTTCAGGTTGTAGGCTTGTTGTCATGTCCAAAGACTCCAGACATGCACCTGAGTAAGTGACCAGCATGCTCCATCGAGCAGAGGGCACTTCAGTGTGAAACGTTGCTCACGGTGCAGATCCGTGCACGTTCCTCTGCTCATGCTCAGCTGTAGGATTGCTTCAAAATAGGAACACGGTACCCTCCTGGGCCCCATAGTGCTGGGCAGCAGAAACAGGAGCGGACAGAGCAAGGGGTGTGTTGTCCTGGCATCAGCCAGGGGCTAAGACCATCCTCTGGCGCATGCTGCGGCAGGGACCTGGTGCCTTCTGGGCTGGTGGTGTGGCAGCTCTTGGCTGGAGCAGGAGGCACGTGCCCCACACCTGAAGCAACGGGGAGAGCTGGGATGTGTTGGGCAGTGGAGTGCGACGGGCTGGAAAAGGTGGTGTAGAGACCGAGTAATCCACCCTGCAGGGACCTCAGGGCCATGTCAGCTCCGCCTCAGCACTGTCCTGCAGCACGGTGTTGCCCGGGCTAAGGGGATCGTAGGAAGCTGGCGCTGGTGCCGTGCTGGCCACAGGCTGGCTGCCTGCCTTCGGGCAGAGCTGTCGGCATGGAGCAGAGCAGATGCTCAGATGGTGTCTGCATGGAACCGGCTCAAAGCTAACAACCGCAGGAATGACTGTGCTGCTCTGGATCAGAGCTGGTGCCACAGAAGCTAGCTCAGCTCCTTCTGACCGGCTTGGGCAGCCCCCAGCCTGGGTAATCCCCTCGCAGCAGATGGAGAGGTGACCGTGCTGCAACCTACGCCGGGTGCTCACATCGTTCCGCGTTCCCTGAGTCGTACCCAGGGAGCGAGGGCTGATGCAGGCATCCTCTGCTCGTGCCGTGTGTTATCCGTCATGAGCTTTCTAGGAATTGCTGCTCAACAAGGGAAGCGTTTGGCAGAGCAGGGCACGAGCCTGCCTACCTGCCGTCTCCCTCGCTCGTCACCAGTTCTCCTTGTGTCCCTAGATACCGCCGAGAGATACTGAAGCTTGGATAGAAGCGCCGAGTTGGCAACTTTTAATATTGCTGAAACATAATCAGCTTTTGCTTCTACAGCAATTAGCATGTTATTACCCATAATGTTTTGCATGGCAATTTTGTTGTAAACATTTGTACTAATTCACCATAACCTAATTATTTTTATGACATGTAATTATGAAATATTTTTGGAGGAGGAATGGCTTCATTTTCTATTTATACCATTATTTCCTGGAAGTATCAGATATTTTTAACATCAGGAAATAGCATCTCCCCCCTTTCCCAATTAGGCTTTTCTGTTTACTTCCTCAACTTGCCTGGATAGCACAGTAGCCGGGCCCGTGTTCTTACGGAGATGTGTGATGGATTCCAGGAGAGACTAATTGAGCTGTAATTTGCAGTAGTGTGATACTTAAATAGAGGAACATAACAGGTGGTTTTCTTCACTGCTCAGTGGCTAGATGTGATGAGTCCCAGTTACAGCATCTGCCATAATGTCCCCTTCCTAAGTATTTAAGGAGAGAGTGATGAGGTGAAGCCGTTGCCTTAGGGCCAGGAACGCAACTACCCTGAACTAGGAGGCAGGACCTCTCGAGGGAGATGCTGGTGGGTTTTCACATCAGTCACCTGTTGCTCAGACCTTGCACCTGGGAGGGCTGGCATCCCCGGACCAGAACAACTAAGAGACTCCTCAGCCCACCCTGTCTTCTGGTGTTGTGTGACTGGGTCAGTGTGTTAAAGGAAGGGGGATGCAGGGTACCAGTGGGTGGGCGGGGATGCCTGAGGAGGGAGGAGAAACATCTGGGTCTGGTTCAGGCTCCAAAGAAAGATCCCGAACCTAACCCACGGAGGCAAATACAAAACTTGGAGCACAGCAGTGATGAACCCAGCCTTTAGGGTGATGTGGGAAGTGGTTTTGAATCCCTGAAGCCAGGGAAGGAAATTTGATTTGTCTTACCCGTTCCCTGCATGTATTCTGCTCGCTTGGTTGCTGTGGCGGTCAGGTAGATGCTCGCCCTGCTTCAAAAGGTTGCAGCAGCAACCGAGCGCGTGTGCTGGATGCACTCAGCCAACATTTAACAGCAAGAGGCCTTCCTTAATCTCATTCATGGAGGCACCGTATAGAAAATGTTCAGAATTCAGACTTGATCTTAACAAGTATGAAAGTTGGCAGACTGAAAGGCTTGTATATTTTGCCTGACCTCCAGTCTGGACAGGTCTCAAAACGGAGCCATGTGTAGCACATTGACATCCTAGAAGAATTTCTAAATAGAAAAAAAAGTGTTTTTTGGATGACTGTGTGTCATATAGATGAGATTTATTTCAATGCCTGTCATGATAGCTGAAGCAGTAACGAATTCAGTAATTGCTAGCCCTATGGTCGCATAAGCTCTGGATGTTTAACTCATGAGTTACATCTACACAGCAGCTTTCAGGTAATATAGTCAATCTTTTGCATATTTTCATACCTCTTGGTTGGCGTATGTGCAGCTGTACAGTGTATTAGCCATGGCGAGCGTGGTGAGCGTTGCACGCAGGCTGCTGTCTCATAAGTCACCTCAAATTATCTGTTCATCGGGTGCTACCGATGAGGACCATGGAAATTGGGTTAAGAAAAACTCACTGGATTTTTAAAATCCTTCTTGAAGCTGGATATTAGTGAGAAGTCACACTTTCAGAAAGCCTACAAGTAATCAGAGGTGCAGATCTGAAATGATACAGTGATTTTTGTGACTGCAAGACCTGAGAATTGAAGCGGGCTCTTACATGAGGAATTTTAGCAGCTCCTTGCCCTCCCTGAATATCAACAGCCTCCCCCAAATTCCATCAAAAGCAACTTGTCCAACAGCCCTTCTTAAATGAGGTTGGTTTGTTCTTTGGGTTATCCCTTGCCTGTGAGAAAAGAGGTGACTTGCAAAGTTCTTTCATCTCCAAAACTCAGTGTTATCCTTGATCTTTCTGCAGAAGTAATGAATTCAGATTGTGTAAAGACTATCTTATGAAATATCTTGAAAGTGAGGCAAACTCTGTGCTGAGTTGTGATCCAGCCGATACTGCTACTGAGGTTTCCCTTAGCAGAAGTTGAATATTTTGTGCCCAACTATCGCTGTGATTTTTTTTCTTTTTTTTTTTTTCCCTAGGGATTATGCATCAACAAGGTTATTCAGTACATCAACAAACAGTTAAAAATGTGTCAAAACTTGGTACCATGCTTGATGCCTATCAGCTGAACTCCCTTAAAGGCACCACCATTAAGCATCCCGGCCAGGGATTTTAAGAATGAGTCAAGGGTACCTAGAAGGTCCCAAGCAGCTGGCAATCATTTCCCCATCACACTGATAACACAGTGTGATCTTTTTTGTATGTGATGAGCTTTCTGCATGAGTTCTGTAAGAAGTTAGCAGGACAAGTGCAGTTGCAATTGATAAAAATGAGTCAGTCCTGCTATTTTAGTATGTATGGGGAATTGTATCTTGCAGCGATGGGAGCAAACAGAAGGATGTTTCCATATTTTCAAGGTAGCTGGTAAAGAACAGACTGCTTGGCCTCATCTAATACTACGGTGGTCAAGGAATTGGAAATGGCAGCTCATTGCGATGGGGAAGTTTCCTAGCTTATGACTGGAAATAACACAGTCAAGAGGTCTCTGATATACTTTGATACTCTGAGATAGCTATCAGGTTGTGTCACTGCTTTATTTTTTTGCAGGACCAGGTAAAATACACCAAAAAAAAAAAAAAAAAAAAAAAAAAAAAAAAAAAAGCAGAGACAAGGGGCATCTCTCTGCTATCAAGAGTCTTATGAAAAATCCATCACTTATCACTGCTGGAGGTCTTATGAAGACCGAGTTAACTGTCTGTAAGACCACACAAGCCAGATCATATTTGTGAGAGTAGCCAAATTAGTATCTTGTGCTCATAAAACCATCCCAAAATATTCCACCTGCTTCAACTTCACTGGCAGAGCACATTCACGTTTGCCTCTGATGTAACCTGTTGTGCTGCATGCTTTATCTGTATGAGAAAACAATACTTGATTAACATACACTATGTGCCTCAGCAGAGAGGGGGTGAGATGGGCAGCCTGCAGTGTGCGATCTTCTTGAAGCATCTCTCTTAGAGTGCTTGTCAAAACAGATTTTAAAATGACTTTTAAAGGTCACACACATGTCAGAGGGTTAGTCTACAGTGTACCCATCTGTGTCAGCACAGCGGCAAAGGAAACCACGTGCAGAGCTGACAGGTACCCGAACACCCCAAAGCCAAATGTGTGTGATCTCATACCGGCCGTGAATTTCTTTTATTTGCCATGACTACGCCTGAAATGTGCTTGTGGGTTTTGTAGCGCCGGGATGTTGAGGGAGCGTTGCGGGAGCTGACAGATGGGCTCGTATGTATACGGGAAGGTGGCTGAGACGTAAGTGTTCAAAATTTATGGTGGCCATAAAGACTCGTGGAAATGATTGATTCTGCTCATTGCTCATGCAGATAATGACAGCTTTTAGAATAGAACAGTAACTGATAGCCTCTGAGCTGGGAATTAAATTTCCCCTTCCATGATGTCATCATGATGTCATACTTTATTGCCTATAATTTTAAAATCTATCTGGGCCCATGGCTGTTGTCACCGTGCTGGGGTTCATGCGCGTGACATCACACGCGGTGTCAGCTCCGGTCTCTGATGACAATGCTCTTCTAATTGTGATTTAAAGTGCCTTCCTGTCGTGATGGGGAAAGTTACAGCTTCCTCAGGGCGTATCGTGTTCTGGGCCAGCCACTGCCGTTGCTGAGGAGGGGGCGTAATTTGGAAGGGTCTTTGAAGGGCAGCAACTGTAGCTCTCAGATGCTGTGTATTCAGAAATATATGGCTGCTGTGGCCTGGAGGTCACCATCAGGGTAAGAATGATTGTTAGGGGATGAAAGGGTGGCTGATGCGGGTAATCCTCGCATCCTTCACCTCCTCTCTCCCAAAGGATTATTGAACTGATGTTCTATCAGGACAAACAGGAAGGAGAGGAAATATGGGCCAAGACTCGTGCATGGCCAGTCTGGTTGGTGGATCTTCATGGTTCTCGTTGGAACATACCTTCTGCTCAAATGAGGAATCTGTGGATAAAAAAGATTCCAGTGGTAAGTGATGTACCTCTTCATTCCAGTGAGATGTTTTTTCCTCCTCTCCTGGGGAAGTGTGTTTTGCCTCTTCCAACGAAGGAAAGGGAAGACCCCTGGCTCTTAGACCTAGGAAAAGGGGCCCACAAGGGCAGGTGGAACACAAGCATTGAAGCCAGGCCTGGGCATAGGCTGCTCAGATTTAGTGAACAATTCCGGTTGATATTCTGTTACCATGGTGATGTGTGGTTTTTAACAACAATGGATGGATGGAGGGGTGGAGAGGGTACAGTAGGGGGCTGTAATCCTGCATTCCCAAGGACCATACTTCACAGCAGAGCACACCAGAACCTGCTGTGGTCTGACCATGGCAAGCTGGTCAAGAGGCTGGCACAGATATTTTGCCAATGTAGTCCAGCTCTTTTTGTTTTGGAGATGCAAGGCTCCTGGAACAGGTCTCTTGCTTGATTGCTAGCATCACCATCCTTTTGTTGTTTTCTCACCAAGTGCCTGACAGCATACAGTAGTCCTCTTCAGCCCTTTGGACTTCTATCTGTAAACCCCTGTGCTGGTTATTTTTAAGTGGAAGGATTATTTTGACACTTCTGCTACGTCCCATCCTCCTTTCAGCCTCCTCCCTCACTGGCTGAACTGTATCTGAATTCCCTGGAACAGAAGGGTAGGCACAGGAGCAAAGCCTGGGTTTTTTTTGGGGGGGATGGTTTTTTTTTTTGTTTTGTTGTGTTGTTTTGGGGTTTTTTTTTTTGCAAAGCCTGTGGCAGCAGATGGCAGCGTTTTCTGTCAGCTCATTAATATGAGGGCACTAACTTCTGAGCCTAGCAGACACTGGCAATCCCAAGGTTGCTTCTCAGATGTTATAAATAACATATTGGGTAGTTCTGAATTGGTAGAGATGGCTCAAAAGTTGCCAAGTTTACCTGGAGCCCACCTTCAGAGACGGGCTCAGAGCAACTTTAATGGAAGAGCCAGTGCTTTGTTGGCCAACGCAACTCGTGTAGTATGGATGCAGTAAAGAGTAAATGTGGGATCCATGGTCCTGGAATGACAGGTTCAGCTTGGGGTAAGCCTGCTGCCAGCATATAAGAACAACCCTCCAAGAGTAAAGTGATATTATTTTTGGATAGTGTCAGATATGTTGTCCCAAAACTGCACCAGGAAACCTTAGGAAGTTGACAGCAAAATCCTAATTGATGTGGTGAGCTTAGTCTCTGGTGGGTGCCAGCTCCTGCAGAAGGAGAAAACCAAATCACAGACATAGCGGCAGCAGCACTGGCACTGATTTTTTCTAGTTTTTTTTTAAAAAGCACCCCCCCACTTTTTAAAAAAAGTGCTGTCTACTTGCTCAGTGCAATAGCACCAGAGAGGAAATTCCTTCCCAGTGCTCACAGGTGATCAACTTACACGTTGAAGCATGAAGTTTGATTACCCTTGTAACATTTTATTAGCTTGCATAGCTGCAAATGTTATTAATGCTCATAAAATTATCCAGTCCTTTAAAATGTCTGTTCCACTGGTGTGTGTCTCCGTGACTTCCTGGGGCAGTGGATTCCAGAAGTGACTGTGCTGGGTCAAGGCATATTTTTCTTTTATTTCTTTCAAATCTACAGCCTTTCTGTTTCATCATGTACCCCCCGTTTTGCTTTTAAATTAAGCAGTAGGTTAATGTGAAGCAGCAAACTGGTTCTGATTGCAAACTTTGTTCTTTCAGGGTTTTAAATTTTTTTTAATATACTAATATATACATGAATCTAATGTATTTATAAGTAATGTATGCTTGTATATATGTAGATGCTTGCACATACATGCAAGTTGCTATACACACTATATATGTATACACACACATATGCAGATGTATTAACTGTGTCACTTGAGCGTCTCGTTGGGTGGCTTGGGTGCCAGTGGTTGGCTGCAGGGATCACCATCCCCCTTTATGTGCCTGTGAGGGATGTGCCAGGAGGCAGAGTAATAACAGGGAAGAAAAATGTTGCTCTGAGCCGTGTGTCAGCAGACTTCAGACACAATGGGGCCCGTGTTTCCAGACAAGCCTTTTTAGCTAATTAGCTTAGTGAAAAAAAAATCTATTTCTCTTCTTAAATTCCCTGCCATCCATCTACCTAATAGAGTCGAGCAGCTATATATTGTGTGTGGGGTATGCAATGCATCATCTATCTCCAGTATTTATCTCATTGCTCCCAGCCTGGTCTCTCCATCTCTCTGTCCACAGGAGCTGCCAGGTTGCCCATGCTGGCTGCTCCCTTCTGGCAGTGACCCTAATGCAGATGCACTGGAGATCATCTCCCCTGCTGGGTTTCCCTTTGCTTCCCACCGCGGTTCAGCCATGCCCGTGCCCTTGCTTGCCTGCAGGTGTTCCTGCAGCAAACGTCCAAAAAGCAGAGACTCCTGCAGCTGTGTGGGCTGGTGACCTTCTCACCCTCCTTTGTGCAACCTGTGTAGGGTCTGAAATGGTCTCCACCATCACCTCTGGAGTTGCGATGGGTGAGGGATGGGGCTCTGGGGAAATCAGGGAGAGCTGCTTTGGCTTCAGCATAACTCAGGCAGGAGGATGCGACCCCCAGATTTTGGTCGATGGACAACCACTTGTAATTGAGTGTGATCATCTTTTCTGGAAAGACATCTAAATCTCACGGACCCATGTGGCCACAATTTTCATCTAAGGTCTGGTTTTGGACGTTTCAAGCTCCATCCTCCAGCTGTTGGATTGCAGTTGGCAACATTAAAGAGCCACTAATATCAGAAATTGTTTTGTGCAGGAATGCATGGACCTGAGTCAAGTTGCTTTTTAACCTTCTTAGGAAAATAAATTGACTGAACTGCTTAAGGTTCTCACCTTAAGGCTGGTTCTTCACACCCTAAATTATTATCGTAGCTATTATCTGAACTCTCCACTTCTGACACTTTTTTTTGGAAGCGTGAATGCAAAAACTGGACACAATGTTCTTGCCAGCACAATAGCAATGTGAAATACAACTCCCTTTATACTCCACCGAGCAGAGGGAAGTGTGGTTAGCCTCAGCTCAGCGCTGGAAGCTTGTGTTTAGTCAGGTGTCTACCCTGACCTTTGCTCACTGCCCCGAACGGGGCTCGCTAAACCCTCCCCAACATCCCAGTGAAGTGCATTGCACTTGGAGATGATGTTCCATACGTGTGGCTTGTCAAGTACTTGGGGATGACAAACACTTGTTAAATGGTGAGCAGGTTGCCTTTTCCTGGGCTTGGTTTTTGTTTGCAGCTCTCTAGATGTCTAAGTAGTGTGGAGTCAGCTTCTCTGGCTGGAGGAGATGTGCTGTCTCATTGAGTGGGTATTTGTCTTCAATCTTTTTTTTTTTTTTTTCTTTTTAATTTGTTTACGACCTCACGTTTGCTTGCATGAAGTTGTTGAACCACCATTAGTTTACGAAGAACACGTGTTTCCTGAAGATGGGTGACCTGTCCTTGTCTGGACTTGCTGTGCTCTTATCCATTGCGTTTCCTGTAAATGCTCTCAGCCATTTTCCAACGTGTTGCTGAAAACCTTTGAAGGTGGACAGTGAGCTTCTGTGGTCCATCCCCTCGTGCATATATCTTTTTACTGTGTCGCTTGTTTTAATACAAGAATTTAAAGTGTTGAGCAACGATTTCTAAAACCATTTAAAAACAGAACAAAAACCCAAGAAAATTCTGGAACAGAATGCTTTTTTTTGGCTAGAGTTAAAGTTTGTAAATATTTATTCTTCACGAGCAAAAAAAATCAGGCTGTTGTGATGGAAAAATCAGGCAATTCAAATTTAAAGCGACAGCCCCTGCATCCGAATCTCAGGCCTGTGGAAATGTCAATAGGTCAGAACCAACCGTTGCATTGGCAGGCAAGCTCCCCTGACATCGACATTCAGGAGAGCCCTCCCTACCCTTTGCTGTGGCTTAAAAAACAGACAAAAGTGTGCTTCTGTGTTCCTCTTGGTGTATCATCTTGCCAGTGCTTAACCCGTGCTGCAGGCAGCCGCTGTCCCTGAGCCTGCCTTGCAGCTGCAAGTCCTCCTGTGTTCACTTGCTGCGCGAGTCGCCTCTCCTTGGTGCCTCCTCGCATGGATCGGGGATGCTCCACCTCCCACGACCTGTCCAGTGTGAGCAGCACTCATTTCTTCCTCATTAAAAACAGAAAAGCTTCACAATCTGTATTATTTTAATTAAACCCCTTTGCCATAGAGACTCTGCAGCGTGCTTGATGGATGAGGGATGAAGGAAGCTCAATAAAATGAAGCTCAATAAAACAAAGTTGTTGGGCAGCACATATTTGCCCCCTGATCAACCTGTCCTCATTAGCATGGGTTCTTTGCTTGGCCCCCAAAGTGGGGAGGTAGCTCCCTGCTATGGCTTGCCACAATCTGTGTGAGCGTCCACCCACAGCTTCTGGGAGGTAATTCTGTGCTGTGTGGATGCAAGGGGAAGACCTTGAAAACGTTTTTCTGAAAGGAAAACAACATCCTATAGCAACGGATTTTGACTGGCCTTCAGAGTGTTTTATAAGCAGAGTAAGGCGCAGAGGGTGCTGTGCCAAGATGGACTTGCATAAATCGCCTCCTGCTCGGCTGCGATGTGAAGCCCCACCACACCGCTCTGCTGCCCCACTTGCTCTTGGCTCTGCTTCTCTGGCCGCATTCTGAAGCCGGGTGGAACAGTGATCCCCAAACACCATGGCTCCTGCTGAGGGTCAAAGTAGATAACGGGGTTTGCTGAATGACCTGTGCCGGGGCGTTCGCATCCTCGATGCAACTCCCTGCGTGCAGATGACCAGAATGAAGGAGCAGATCTCCTGAGTAACTCTGCCTGGCTAGACCCTCTGGAAGTGGCGTGAGGAAGGTGTGTTGGCTGCCTGGAAAGCCTGCCGGGGACTCTCTGGGAGCTTTGCTCTCCTGCAAAGGAAGGAGGCTACTATAGTGTTCTTGTGTTTTGCAAAGTCAGGGTTGGAAGTCTGGGAGCTGGGTGTAGGAAGGTTTTCCTAAAATAAATAAAATAAATAAAATAAAAGTATGGGAAAGGAACTGAAGACATGACAAGGTAGCCTTTGTTCTGCTTTGTATTCTCGCCTAGGAATACTATGTTCTGCTCTGCATTAATCTCTGGTTTACTGTGCTTAGACACCAAATCCTCAAAGGAAGCATGTGTGAAGATATTCATGGAGGTCACTTCACCCTGGATCTTCAGGGCACTATTCACTTTTTGTGAGCAATAATTCATTACTGCTGCGGTACCTTGATTTCCCCATCATAGCGGGCGTGCTGCATTTGGACAGCAGGAAGGAAAGCTGGGAGCTGAACCGAGTGATGACTCCTGCAACCAGAGCAGCCGTGATGAAACAGCTTCAGCAAGGAGCTGGAAAAATGACAGCCGCGAGGAGCCTGGCGTCTCCTTCAGCTGTGACCTTCGTGATCCCGAGTGAAAGGTTACGGGCTGTAGCAGATCCTTTCAAAACAAAGATCTTCTTTGAATCGAGCAGCTGAGAATTAGGCGTGGGGCTAGTGGCGAGCTCGGTGCAGGCTTTGGGCTGCGGTATGTGATGAGCATTAGCAAGCTGCGTTGTTGCTTCTCTGCCATTCTTCAGTGTTGCTGTGTTTGCAGGAATTAATGGATCTGGAAAAGGATGCTGTGGTTGAAGTGCCCAGGTCAGGTAGCAGTGGGCCTGGAGGTGACCGGGTTTGCTCTACCAGCTGTTTGACTGTCCTGCCTGCCGCCCAGCATCGTGCAATTAGAGTTTCACAGAGCATATCCCTGCGCTTCGAGCTGTGACGCTTCTAATTTTCAGGCCCTGCTATTTGGTCCTGTGGGCATGCTCCACCTTATGAAAATGGCCACCTAACGTGCCCTAGATGATTAAGCTGAAATTGTCACGCTGGTGAGTACGTGTTTCACCACGGCTGCTCTGGCTCCCCTGGCCCAGTGTCAGGCTTGACGGCAGCTTTCTTTGCATCTCTGACTTTTGCAGGATTGCGGGGAGCAGGGAATTTTTATCTTCTCCCATGCAGTTAATTAGGAAGCATTCCAGTTTGTGCCGTTTGGTGGGGAATGTATCCAGGCTTTTCAGCTATGCTAGCAGAGAGCAGACCTTGCAGAGAAAGGAGGAATTCCTGATACCGCCACCTAATTTGGGATGAGCTCAAGTTCACCACCCAATGTACTCTAACCTTTAAGTCTCAAGATTGCAGCCCCTACTGCGATCATTGGTACAAGCAAATGGGAAAAAAAAAAAACAACTCATCTAAGAGTGGCGAGGTTGGTCTGGCCTTGGCCCGGGCTGGCTGGCTGGCTGTGTGTTAGGTCAAGGGATCGGGGCAGGACTTAGCTGATAGAGGACATTGAGTTCATGGGGAAACAAATTGCTTAGCAACTCTGAGTGGGCTTCACACACCAGGTCAACAGCAGCTCTTGCTGGTAGCTGTCGGCTAAACAAGCTAGTTAGGTATACCAGGCAGCAAACTGCATTAAATGGCCTTCGAGATTAGATGAGCTCTGTGATAGCATTAGGCTGTGCCCTGGGGCTCCTGGAAAAGTTCCTACAGCCAGGAGAGTCCCTCCAAGCCCAGCATGCAGTGAGGGCAGCAGGTGTAGCACCACGCAACGGCCAAGCGTGCTCCTTATTCTGCATTTCTCACCAGCAGCTGCTGGGGCTTCATGAATGGGAAAGGGAGGTGGCCCACGTGCTTCAGGCTGGGAAGGATAATCTATGTATATGTGATTGACACTGGGAAAACATTAGTGAACTCTTGCGGTAGGGTGGCAGCTCATTGGGATTCAGAGCTCAGTCGCTATTCATCCTCTGAAAAATGCACCACCTGGCAGGATCATTCACCTCGACCCTTGGTGACAGAAAGAGAGAGCCACCAGCTCTCAGTCACCACCAGGGGCATGTCGCTGGAAATGACAGACTGGGCGGGGGGATTGCCTGGGGAGTGCATGAAAGAAACATCTGACTTGGATGAGCTCAGGGAAAGTTGAAAGAGCAGCTGCCATCACACAAGTACCGTTCATCCTCTTCTGGGTAGGCAGGCGAGAGGCTCCGACTTGCCACATCAGCAGGGATGCACTTCCTGGGGGCCAGGAGGCTTGGAGATGGAGCGACGTGGGGAGGAGCAGCTGGACCATTTGGGACAGAAAGGCCTCGCTGTGCCAGACCAGTGGTTATCTAACCTAGCTCCCTGCCTCCAGCAGCAGCAACAGGAGCCCTGTGGAGAGAGGACGTGGGTCTGGCCCCTCTTGCCATCCGTTCCCCTTGTGCCCAGCATCCAGTCATTCAAAGAGAGGTATTGGAAGGTATCTTTCTGCCTTGTCCCTGTCATATCTGTTTTATTTTTTGATCTCCAGTTCATGAATCTCTTTCACCCCGTTTTGCTGCCTGGCTGCCCTGTGCGTTGATGCTGACTTACCATCACCCACATCCCAGCTGAGCTGGCTGTTGTACCATCACATCTGTGTTGAAGAGCCTGTCTCTTCAGCTTTCCCCAGTGAAGGAGATGGGGTGTTGCAGGGTGGTGGCTAGCACTGCAGCGTTACCGGCACCTTCATGACAAGTCTCAGTATCAAAATGCCAGACAAAGCAAACGCTTTCAGTGCCCAGATGCCCCCCCCCCCAGACAGCAGGTCGTGATCTGTAACCACTGTCTTGAAACGGCAAGCTACCATCCTTGCCACACTCACCATTTGACACCATTCAAAACCCTGCTGCTCCTTTGCCGTGCCAGGTGTGATCAGCGGTGGATTTGCCATGAGATCAGTCAGCCAGGATCAGCCTGATGCACTTGGCCTCTGCCAGTAACTATCCCAGTGCTCAACATCGCCGGGTAGGACTCTGATATTCGCTGGTTGTGCCAAGCCTTCAGGAGGAAAGGCTGCCTTGCGGAGCTCAGGCTGGGAGGAGGAGTTTACACTGTGATTTCTCAGACGCCAAGGCTGGCGTTGTGCCTTCAATCCAATGTGGCTATCCCGAGCCAAGGCCAGCCTGGACAGATGCTCTGGTCTGGCCCTGGGGACGGCTCTGGCTAGCAGGAGCTGGGCTGGGTGGCTTTGATGGCTTTTGTCCTTGAAGTTCATCACTTCTCTTTGAGCATCTCCCCTATGAGGAAAGGTGACTTTAATCCCTGCAGCCTACGAGCAGGAAGGAAGGAAAGGGAAGGGGAAGGACCTCGTGTCGCTGTGCAGTGGCCGAGATCAGCGGGAAATCACAGCTGCCCCCCAAACCTGCAAAACACAAACTTTCCTAAAAGTGAGCACTTAATGTGGAAGGAAATGAGTAGACTGATAATAGATATTACCCTAATGAATAAACAAATGTTTTAAAAGATGGACTCCTCATGCAATGTGTTATTTTTAACTTAGTGGCAATTTGCATGCTAGTCAATTTGCATACATTAAATACATCTCTCCTTCTGCATCGAGTTCCCCCTCCCCTTCAGTATAACATCTCATTATAGTGCTGCTGGGACTGAGGAGCCAGTGGCTCTGGAGGGGATATTAATTTGCCCAACACATGCTGTGTAGGTTTTTATCACTTGCCGCACATTGGACCTAGTGTCTTTGAAGTCAATAGTGCCTTGAAGGGCCTTCTGCTCGAGGTAGTTGAAATGGAAAAGAAAGAAAGGGGAGGGGGGGCTGCCTGGAGAAGAAATGCACAGGGAAGAAAGGAGATTGTTTAGCTTGCATTAATTTGACAGGGAAGAAAATGAGCAATGCGGAAACCTTTCCCCTCCGCCAGAGAGCCTGGGGCATCTTGGGTGGGTGGGGTGTTTGTTTTGCTTCTTGTTTGAGGTGAATATGCCATCGTGCTGGGAGCCATGGAGAAAGACGCTGGTGAGGAGGAATTGGCCGGTGAGAGCCTCAAGAGGAGATGATGGGCTGGAGGAACAGCTGGTCTCGCTGGGCTCTGCAGTGCATCGTGGCTTTGGGGTGGAGCTGGCTGGTACATGCTTAAAGGTGGATGTGGAGGCTTGTGTTGTGCGTAGCAGGTGGTAGGACAGCCCGTCATGGTTTAGTG